>NC_091117.1:138617687-138917687 GCF_040183065.1 Periplaneta americana | reverse complement strand
GTATTCAAATCAAGAGCTGGCAGAGATACACTTCATGTAGGCCTACGGTAAGGCGGACGGCAATGCTGCGCTGGCTCGTCGTTTGTACCAGGAGAGGTACCCACAGCGACAATGTCCAGATTGGAAGACATTTGTACGTCTCCATTACCGTCTGTGCGAGTATGAAAAATTTAACTCTCCTGGTTTGGGAAGGGGACGACCAAGATCTACAACTCCAGAAGTACAGGAGGAGATTTTGCAGGCTGTGAACATGAATCCTTCTATCAGCACACGAAGGGTAGCGTTGCAAGTCAATGTTCCTCATACGACTGTCTGGAGATCAATTGTATCCTTATCATTTGCAACGTGTACAGGCCCTGTCACCAGCAGATTACCCTGCACGAGTTAGGTTCTGTCAGTGATTCTTGCAGCAGTGTGGTGTAACTTTCCTGCCTTAGTATTATTTACAGATGAAGCACAGTTCACACGAGATGGCGGCATAACAAATTTCCACAATCAGCATGTGTGGGCGTATGAAAACCCACGTGCAACTGTTCCATCTCATCACCAGGTGCGGTTCTCCCTCAACATGTACCATTGGTGATCGATTAGTTGGACCCCATGTACTTGTAAACAGACTTACGGGGCAGGCGTACACAAACTTCCTGGAAAACACCATACCTCATGTTTTAGAAGACACTCCACTGATCAATCGTAAACACATTCACTTCTTGCATTATGGCGCTCCTGCACACTTCAGTCTTACGGCTCGCCGCTACTTGGATCGAAGGTTTCCTGATCGATGGATAGGTAGACGTGGCCCAATTGCTTGGCCTCCACGCTCACCTGATCTGAACCCTCTCGATTTCTACTTGTGGGGCTATTTAAAATCATTGGTTTATTCGTCTCCGGTGCCTGATTTGGAATCCCTTCGGAATCGAATTGTGGCATGTTCTGAGGACATACGCAATACTCCTGGAGTTTGGGATCGTGTTCGCAGGTCAATGAGACATCGATGTGAGATCTGTATCCAAGCAGGAGGTGGACATTTTGAACATCTTCTGTAATGACAACGACCTGCGGAAAGAAAAACGTTCCGGTGAATTTCAATGTTGTGAAGGCCATAACTCGGAAATGAAGCATTTCCGGACACATGTTGTAATGAACTATTTTGATTGTCTACATGTGGTAAATTATATATATATATATATATATATATATAAGCTACCGTGACACAAACTTTAAATGAATTGTCTTGAGTTTAGCAAGACAAAAACACACCCTTCGATCCCTATAGGCCCATTTAGCATTGTATCAATGTTCTACAGGTCTTACATTTTATCTCTGCCGGCTAGTGACTTAAATTTCAAATGGCTGTCTTAGTCATGGGAGTGAACGTATTAAAAAGCATTACAACGTTTCTGTCATCTCCTTTCCTCCCCCGCAAATGTGACATTGCACAAAGACAGAGACAAAATAATTATAAGATCTGCACATGATTCTGAAGCTGTGCATTTCACGTAATTTCATGTCTGTGTGTACTTTCATTGAATTTTAGAGACAGCTGACGATAAACAGGGAATTCCCTTCTTCCCAGTCTGAACCCGTTGGGGTGTCATCGAGAGCCAAAATTTCTCTCTCTATCGGTCGTACCAAAGAATCAATATATACGTAGATATATAATTTAATTTATATTGCAAGATTTTTTACCCGTTGACCGCTGTACGCCTATTTTTTTAATATGACTTGAGAAACTAACTTACATCTCACAAATTCAGAACATATTATATTAATTCTTATTTTATACACAGAATACAGATACAATATAAACTCGCAATAAGTCATTTTTCAACATAAAAAATAATATTCTGAGAGATGTATACCGGTTTTTTTTTTTTTTTACAAATTAAGAGATTGTTATTTCCACAACGCATAACATACTACATTGGCAACGTGATTATACAGTTAGAATTTCGCAGTAACATATTTTCGGACATGAACAACAATATTTTGAAAGACTTATATTTTAGAATTAATACAGTGTTATTTTTAGTCGCCTTACCTACATTCACATACTACATTAGCAATATGACAAATGTATCATCGGATTTCTTTTTATGTGTGTAAAATCTTTTTTTTTTTCTACTTCTTTGCATAAAATATAAGTTGAGAATGTGAAAACACGGAGTTTTTAAGTTAATGACTGCAACTTTGAGCGACTGTCCTTGAGCTTAATTTTAATATGGCCATTACAAATGCTAGTCGCACTGAAATTGTTGTCATTTAAAATCGAAAAGCATGTTGGTAGGTATCATAGGAATGCGTGGGATAAAAACATCTTCTCCGTTCGTTTTTCCAGTTAATATTGTCATTTCTTACGTTTTGAATGAGTTTTTCACACCAATTCTGGTTCCATTGCATAATTTTGGCGGGTCAATAGTACTATTGGTGATTCAATATTAAGTATTAAATTATATAGTAGCAATCCTTGTGGTTTCAAAGAATTCAAGAATTCAGTTGGATAAAACACAGTCTGCTCGCTCTGCGTAAAATACCTACTTACTGCATGAATCGTCTAGTTTTAGCCTTCATGATGTGTATCAACAATGATATTTAATATCGTGTTATAATTTCCATGGCCTCGTGAAAGTCGATGTTGAATACAACAGACAATAATAAAGAACAATTTACTATAGACGATTGCATTTTAGTATTATACATGAATGTTTGATCGTATTTATTTTTATTTTTTACTTTTTTAATTAATTTAACGTCCATTTAACAATTTTATTATAGCCTATGTTCTTCTCTGGTTATGAAGGTTAAATGTGCAAACTTTGGCACATATCGGCCAAAGCGTATAGATTTGTATTGAGAACATACATACATACATACATACATACATACATACATACATACATACATACATACATACATACATACATACATACATACCCACATTCACTTTTATATATTAAGATGAATATATATTATTTTAATGTACCGAAGTACATATGATATTTCCATGCAGATATTCTGCGTCATCATACGATGAAAGAGTAATGGAACGGAGAAAAATTCTCTCCGGCGCCGGGATTTGAACCCGGGTTTTTAGCTCTACGTGCTGATGCTTTATCCACTAAGCCACACCGGATACAACTCCGACGCCGGTTAGAATCGTCTCAGATTAAGCTCCAACTCTTGGGTTCCCTCTAGTGGCCGCCCTCTGCACTACGTCATAGATATCTATGAACGCAGGACCGAAGTCCACACATGTGCTGAGGTGCACTCGATATGACTGACTAGTTGGCCGGGATCCGACGGAATAAGCGCCGTCTTAAATCACGAAGTGATTTACGCATATCATATATATTATTTTAATGTACCGAAGTACATATGATATTTCCATGCAGATATTCTGCGGCCACTAGAGGGAACCCAAGAGTTGGAGCTTAATCTGAGACGATTCTAACCGGCGTCGGAGTTGTATCCGGTGTGGCTTAGTGGATAAAGCATCAGCACGTAGAGCTGAAAACCCGGGTTCAAATCCCGGCGCCGGAGAGAATTTTTCTCCGTTCCATTACTCTTTCATCGTATTAAGATGAAGATATCAAAAAGCGGTTAGTGTCGACTTCTAGTAAATCGCCTTCTTGTGTTATTTTGAAGTAAATACCCAACATTGTAATAAGAATGATTCTATTTCATGAGGATCATGTCAGATGAAATTATTTCGTAGATAATGAATGTGGACAAATTCATTCTCATAATTCAGGACATATCGCTGAAGAAAGACAAACAGAAGGGATATCATATGCTAATCTTTCACCAGCACACATGTGTATTTCTGTCAAAATATCAAAATCAATTTTTCACATCAATCAATAATCACAGTAAAAAATATATTTTAAAGGTGTAGTGACATATGCTGTATTATGAGGGTCCACCAAGGAGGGATTGCAGTTTACATTGCACTACTTATTTGCCATTATTTTGGATTAGTAATTCATGTTTTTGTTGTAATAAATTGTATGCAGATTTGAACGTAAATTTTTTTATTAAGTTTGTTATAAATTTACATTATATATTACAGAAAGACATTTCTTGAGAAGGGTGTAATGTGATAATGTTCGTAAAGGTAAGCGACAAATCTGGAAATGCCATGGAAAACATTATATATGATAACTTATTTTAAATATTCATAACGTTGTAGACCTTCGACTAATAAACACCGCCTTAAAATATTCAGCAACAGTGTGAAGACAACTCACGATTTCAACTAATATTCAACTAGAGTAGTGCCAACCAGAAATTGATGTCTGATATTTGTTCACCACTGGTTGTCAGACATGCAGGTCATAAACGAATAACTTTTGAACCTGTATTTTGTTGCACTGTTGTCATTTTAACCTCACTGACTTTTGTCACATTTCCGTATGCTTTTGCTTTTTCGTCCATGTAAGGTTATTTCTCGAAATGTAATATTACTCATGCAATAGTATTTCATTTAAGAACGATTTCAACTGCAGAAGTTAGCGTCGAAATTCAACGTGAAGGAAAAATGTATTTAAGTTATTTATATATAGACTATATTTATTTATTTATTTAATAGATTTATTTCTACTGGCAGAGTTAAGGCCTAGATCATACATATATGATCTGGGGTAAGGCCACAATGCCTTCTCTTCTTCCACTCAACCAGTATAAGAACAATAGCATATATAAAAATGACAGCAATATAGGACAGGCATATTTTCCCTGGAGCCTACTGTGATGGATTGGGTCATTTTACGTGCCATGAATTTACGGCACGAGACCCATAGCTTTACTCTTCTCGTGGAGGAAGCCATGGTGAAGGTTATATCGCCCTTGGTCGGATTTGAACTCGCGAACTTCGAATCCAACGACTAGCATTGTAATCACTAGAGTACTAGATTAAAGAGACGAACTTCTTGGAATGGCAATATTGCATGATCTATCTGTATTACAATAATAGTCACAATCGTTTATGTTTTTCTAATAACATTCTCAACAAATTTATTTACTCCTCCTATTATATTACATTCCTTCAATTATACATTTTAAAATCCTTTTTTATGTTTCATAAGCAAAATTGACTATTTTTAGTTAACTGAAGTGCCCTGAATCCATATATGTATTAAGATTTTTTGTATCACGTCAGCTTTTTCTGAAATTTTTAAAATATTAACCATAAAACGTCAAAATTTGTGAAGTTTCATAATTTATTACAAATATTTTAACGCGATAAACTAACTTGTATCACTGTTTCTAGTTAATTGAAGTGTCCTAAATTCGAATCAGATTTTCTGTATCACCTCAGGTTTTTATTAAACTTTTGAAATAAAAACCAAAAAACGTCTGGCGAAGTTCATATTTTTTTAAACTGTATCACCTCAGATTTTTATAACTTTTTTTAAAATAAAAACTAAAACACCTCTGGTGAAGTTCATATTGTTTTAAGTATTTTAACCCGATGTTCTAACTTAGGTCTGTATGACTGTATTAGTTAATTCAAATGTCCTGAATTCGATAGGCCTACTGCATTCAGATTTTTTGTATCACGTTATTACTTGCTTTTGGATTTTGTTTTTTGGTGGTACACTTCAACACAAAGGAACTTTAAGCACCTCTTAAGAAACTCTCACTTCACAAAAGAAAAACAAATTGAATAGGCTTATGTCTACCAGTTCCAAGGAAAAGCCACACAAACGCAAAAATGAATAAAATTGTCTCATGTTTCTGAACGTGAATTCAGTAATACTTGTTATTTTACGACGCTGTATCAACTACTAGGTTATTTAGCGTGGATGAAATTGATGATAGCGAGAAGGCATTTGGCGAGACGAGGCCGAGGATTCGCCACAGATTACCTGACATTCGCCTTATAGTTGGGGAAAACCTTGGAAAAATTCGAACCAGATAATCACCCCAAGTGGAAATCGAACCCACGCACGAACGCAACTCAGATACAACAGGCAAACACGCTACCGCCTGAGCCACGCCGTTGGCTTACAGTAGTAGTACGGTATAGAAAAATCACTCGAGCAAGGTCATGGAGCATGAGCCAATAGATAACTAAACCGATAGTTTTAAACTAGTGATAATATTGAGTGACGGATAATGACTTACATTTACGTAATATATACCAGGGTATTCGAAAAGTAATGACAACATAGTTACTGTTTCACACTAAATTTATTTAGGTTACTTTTGGCATTACATACTTCAAATATAGTCCCCTACCATGTCAACAATACGTTGCCAAATCCTTGGGAGATGGCGGACTCCATCTGCAGCATCATTTCTGGATGTCTATTTCACTGATTGATATAAAGCTCTTTGGTTGTCAGCTCTTGATTGAAAGTGAATGCCTCGCTTTCACCCATCTTGCAATAGTTCATTATGATAGGACTTCTCTCCCGTAAGCTTCTTTTAATACCCTAAAGCACCGAGTTGCATTTTTTCCTCTTGCAACTTGGATTTTTATGGAGCACCTACTGAACATTTGTTAGGGCTGTATTATGTACTACAAATCAAAAACAGTTTCTGTATCCACAAAATATGGTTACTTAAATACTTTTAATATTCCACATTTATGCAACAATCGCTCCACTATTACGTACTAAAAGATTCCGATGCTCACCTGTAGGAGAGTTGATTTACAATGTTGTTGCCTTTACTTATTGAATGCTCTAGTATGAACGAGGTTGGTGAATGTTCTATTCACAAGCTTTACTGCGGTATTCAATTATTTTATGTGGAGAGATGTGTCGCGAGATCTGCGCTTCAACTTTTATTATTAATGGATTAAGTTGCTTAGTGTTATATTAGTTCGTTTGGTACAGATCTGCAGAGCTGTAGCTCCTCAGAGCGACGACCTTCGTAACCCTTCTAACTCACCCACCTTTTCTATCAACAATTATTCTCGCGGAGGCAGGTACACAGTACGCTATCACGAATTACAAGTGAACAAATAATAAAATCCTCAGGAACATACCTCTGGAAAGTAAGAGAAAAACGAATGAGGAAAATTAAGTAAGTTAAAAGACATGTAAAATCAATTTTAAAATGTATGTGTGTATATAATGTAAGAAGGTCTACCTATGTATAAATGTAAATTGTATGTTGATAAGTGAATGATAGCTATACGACCGGAGGTCAATGCTGTCATTCAACACTGTAACGCACTGCAGCCAAACAAATAAATAAATAAATAAATAAATAAATAAATAAATAAATAAATAAATAAATAAATAAATAAATAAATAAATAAATAAATAAATAAATAAATAAATAAATAAATAAATAAATAAATAAATAAATAAATAAATAAATAAATAAATAAATAAATAAATAAATAAATAAATAAATAAATAAATAAATAAATAAATAAATAAATACACAATACGCGTACGGCTGTTTGAAGAGAACTGTAACATGGCAAAATTTAAACCCGTGAAGAAATACTACTTCCAAAGGAAATGGGAATATGATTATTTTTTATACATCTTGATTACACAACTTTCACACTATATCACTTTGGAAAACGTTTTATGTGTCTTTCACGTGTTAAATTTTGTTACCTTGTTAACATAAAATTTAACACATGAAAGACACATAATACGTTTTACAATTTTTTTTTTGTTTTTTTTTTTTTGTTTTTTTTTTTTTTGAAGAAGAAGACCAAAGAATTGCTTGTTTACTGTGTCCCATCCAATTTATTTCTACTCGTCATTTCAATATTAAACGACATTTCAACAAAGCCCATATTAAGAATTATGGAATAAAGAACTTTCGGGTAAGTTCATAATTACGAACTGTATACTGAATATTTATTTATATACTGTTAAATTAATGACATCACTCGTTGTGTTCATTTTGTATTGAAATGAATAGTGACATTTATATTAATTTCAAGGTTGATTACTTAAATGTTACAAATTTATGTTTCCGTAGGTGATGATAGTAGGAAAGTTTTGGAAAATCTAAAGTAAGTTATGCGCAAAGAAATCTCAAAGAAACTACCGACAGAAAATCTAGCATAATCGTAAACCTGAAACGACATAACGCATTATATGTGACTTTATTACATTCCTTTTTGAAAATTACATTGCCACCATTGATGGACCTTCCACAAGCAAAGAATGTGAACAACTCTACACAGACGTCGATCATCCCCAATAGATGTGGAGTGATGATGACGTCATTATTTCCTCTACTTACGGGTTCTGCAGGCCTGGATTGGTATATTATGCATATAGACCTACATTTCCTTTTCTTTTGTTGAATAAACCAAATTTTCAAACAGTTGCTAAATAAGACAATTTTAGCTCGCATCATAAATAAATCATCTCTTGCTCTACTTGGATGATTTTGCAACGTTGACTTTTACTAACAGAGATAGATTCTAGTTGTCTCAACTCTGGTTGACAGGATGTTTTTGAACTTATAACAACACATAAATATTACACTTCTCGCATAATTCTTCATTTCTGTCCAAGCGTTTCAGATCTATTCTCACACACGTCTTAAGTACATTCATTTTTCTTAAGTACATTAATTTTACTTGTACACCAGGCAAGAAAAACTCCATAGCGACTCTTTCGCAAGTCAAAGAGCACGGCATAAATTATATTTTTTAAAAGAATTAAATGTCCACTCAATCATCACAACTATGTGGTAACAACTTGGATATGATTTCATTCCTGCTTTCCAACTCTTGTATTCGAATACGTAACTTTTCTCTACCAAGTTCAGTGGGGTTTTACGGTTACCTCTTTCGTAATTTCGCTGAAGAAACTTAGATTTTAGAAATATTGTATTTAATTCTCATTTGATTCCATCAAATAAATTTTATTATTACTATTATTATTATTATTATCATTATTATTATTATTATTATTATTATTATTATTATTATTATTATCGGGTACTACTCATATCGTAATATATACACTTACAATTTCAACGTACCGGGTTCGATTTCTTGCTATGTGGTTAAGATTCATCATCTTCTCATAAGAAGAGGTGTCTCCATTGCTGGTAATTAAAAAGGAAACCACGATGTTTCGAAGATTTGCTCTTACCTTTATCTTCAGGTGAACAAAAATTGGAATGAGAAGGGATTCCTACTCATTGAGGTCGTTACAAAGAGTTAAACATCTTGACTGACCCAGCAATGGAAAAAAATCCCATATACATACTCTTCTCATTGTTTTCTCCCTCCTTTCGGTATTCTTTCATAAAGACTGAGTGAGTATACAATAACAACAATTATTTGTTCAGAATATCTCTTCATCACAAAACCCTTGAAAAATTTTACTTTCGAAATGGTTTGTTTTTATATTTTGTCCTTTCAGGTAACTTTAACGAAAACACATAAATTTTACTTGAAGCAAGTAAAGCGTTAAGTTTGGAAGTAAATCCCGAAAAGACAAAATATATGATTATGTCTCGTGACCAGAATATTATACGAAATTGAAATATAAAAATTGGAGATTTATCCCTCGAAGAGGTAGAAAAATTCAAATATCTTGGAGCAACAGTAACAAATATAAATGACACTCGGGAGAAAATTAAACGCAGAATCAATATGGGAAATGCGTGTTATTATTCGGTTGAGAAGTTTTTGTCATCTAGTCTGCTGTCAAAAAATCTGAAAGTTAGAATTTATAAAACAGCTACATTACTGGTTGTTCTGTATGGTTGTGAAACTTGGACTCTCACTTCGAGTGAGGAAAAGAGATTAAGAGTGTTTGAGAATAAGATTCTTAGGCCCAATTGTATAAATCTCCCTGACTAAAGATCAACTTTGATCGAAGATCGAAAAGTGAACCGAGTTCAGACACTTCTTCTATTGTATAAAACTTTCCTGCGATCAAATTACCTTGGTTCAAATGCAATCTAAGTTCACGTGAAAAGGATTTGGCAACATCGCATAAACAGGTGAAAACGTGATGCGCGGACAGGTTTGTTCAGTGTTGCCAATCTAGCGACTTTAACTCTTTTTCAACGACAATTTCTTTTAACTTTTATATTGCTTAAATAGGAATTTAGCGACCTTTTTAGCACCCCATAGTGACAAAATTTAATCTTTCTTTGTCGATAATGAGAAATCTAGCGACTTTACAACTACCGTACACTCTGTTGGAGACACTGTTTTTTTTTGTGCAATGTAAATAATGGCGGACAATAAGAAGAAGGTTACTGTTCTCCGAGTTATCATGTTATGGTGTTTGATACTGCTAAACATAATAAAGCTTTATAAAACGACAATTTTCGTTTAGTAATACAGTTAATTGAAAATTTATGAATGTACCTATCATATCCGTTAATAATTAATGGTTGTTATAAACATAATATAATTATAGGTTATGTTATTTGATACTGCTGAACACGATAGAGCCTTATAAAATATAAGATTGTTTGTGTATTAAGGCAAGAAATTGAAAGAAATATATATAAATGTACCTATCATATCTATTAATATTAATAATAATAGATATTTTATTTGCACAATCTGTCACTCGTATATTTCAAACAGAAAAGAAATAACTGAACTTGGATCATCTAACTTAGGCCCAATTGTATAAAACTCCCTGACTAAAGATCAACTTTGATCGAAGATCGAAAAGTAAACCGAGTTCAGACACTTCTTCTATTGTATAAAACTTTTCTGCGATCAAATTACCTTGGTTCAAATGCAATCTAAGTTCACATGAAAAGGATTTGGCAACATCGCATAAACAGGTGAAATACGTGATGCGCGGACCATGTTATACAGGTTTGTTCAGTGTTGCCAATCTAGCAATTTTAACTCTTTTTTCAACAACAATTTCTTTTAACTTTTATATTGCTTAAATAGGGATTTAGTAACCTTTTTAGCACCCCATAGTGACACAATTTAATCTTTCTTTGTTGATAATGAGAAATCTAGCGACTTTACAACTACTTTTTCGCGACTTTCCGTATTACACTCTGTTGGAGACACTGTTTTTTTTTTTTGCAATGTAAATAATGGCGGACAATAAGAAGAAGGTTGACTGTTCTCCAAGTTTTATCATGTTATGGTGTTTGATACTGCTAAACATAATAAAGCTTTATAAAACGACAATTGTCGTTTAGTAATACAGTTAATTAATTGAACATTTATGAATGTACCTATCATATCCATTAATAATTAATGGTTGTTATAAACATAATATAATTATAGGTTATGTTATTTGATATTGCTGAACACGATAGAGCCTTATAAAATATAAGAATGTTTGTGTATTAAGGCAAGAAATTTAAAGAAATACATATGTACCTAACATATCTATTAATATTAAAATAATGGATATTTTATTTGCACAATCTGTCACTCCTATATTTCAAACAGAAAAGAAATAACTGAACTTGGATCATCTAACTTAATCGGAGAAATTTCTTCAGTCAAAGTTGACTTTAGTTTGAGACAAATTAATCTCAGATTAGACTTTATACAACACAAAATTCCAAGTTCAGCTGAAACAAGGATCAATTTAACTTCTGATCTAAGATTAAATGGTTTATACAATCGGGCCTTAATCGGAGAAATTTCTTCAGTCAAAGTTGACTTTAGTTTGAGACAAATTAATCTCAGATTAGACTTTATACAACACAAAATTCCAAGTTCAGCTGAAACAAGGATCAATTTAACCTCTGATCTAAGATTAAATGGTTTATACAATCAGGCCTTAGGAAAATATTTGGGGCTAAGAGGGATGAAGTTACAGGAGAATGGAGAAAGTTACACAACGCAGAACTGCACGCATTGTATTCTTCACCTGACATATTTAGGAATATTAAATCCAGACGTTTGAGACGGGCGGGACATGTAGCATGTATGGGCGAATCTAGAAATGCATATAGAGTGCTAGTTGGGAGGCCGGAGGGAAAAAGACTTTTGGGGAGGCCGAGACGTAGATGGGAGGATAATATTAAAATGGATTTGAGGCAGGTGGGATATGATGATAGACTGGATTAATCTTGCAAAGGATGGCGGGCTTATGTGAGGACGGCATTGAACCTCCGGGTTCCTTAAAAGCCATTTGTAAGTACGTAAGTAAGTAATTAAGTAAGTAAGGTAACTTTAACAGTAGAAAGTACATAAGACACGTGGTGAGACTCTTGTGATCTGTTCATTATAATCATATCATATTCATTCATTTATATCCATTCATTTAAATGTACCCATTCCTTCATTAATTTTTGGGGGAAGAATACGTCTTTTCCCGCACCGAGTAAGGGAAACATTTCGGGATCCGTGGTGAAACAAAAAATTAAAGAATTTCAAATGCGTACTGTAACAACACTATGAGTCACAGCTGAATTCTAATGTAGTTAGGCCATGATCCAATATAACTTCTGCAACCACGCCATTTCCCCTTGTTATGGACGTGAGGGCACCGAAGTTGCGTACAAAACAACCGTGCTGAACGTCCTTTATCAGTAATATCTCTGCATCGAGAGCAGCTACAGACCTGTGCCATCACTCGTTTGATTTGTAATAGCCAGTTTTGCAATATTATAATGGTAATAGACATGTACGATGCATTTTGAATGAACCACAGTGAAAAATTTGTTGTTAGCTAGGATAATTTCGGAATGTCGCTTCATATGAAGAGAAAATATATTGCATGCCCTTCATTAATTACTTCTCTTATCATAGACCTATACTTCCTATTTGTAAACCGCAACAAAAATAAAACATTCAAACCAACACATCTGTAGTTTTATTCCTGAAACTCTATGCGCCGATGTGTCCCTGATATAGCGCAGAAATTTTTTCTTTCTTCATTTGTTTAACTTTCCTCTTTTCTACCTAATTACAATTCAATATGGACGTCCCTGATCATGTGATCAGTTCCACGCAGGCCACCGCTAAGACAACACAGAACAGCATATGACAAAGGACAATCCCGTGGACTGAAGATAAAACTCTTTCATTCCCCAGGACCAGAAACGAAACATGGACTGCTTAGTTGAGAAGCGAACACGCTATTCATATAGCTATATCGGCCACTCCTTTACTCATCCATATGTTAATTAATCAATTAATTCATGCTGTAATTTATTTACTGATTCATTAATCAATACAGTACATGAGAGTGAGTGTCTGTGTATTTATACGTGTAAAGAGGGGAGGATGAAATTTCTGCATGCGGAAAATATGTGTTTGATCCTTTACGGTTTACGCATATAAATCCCAGGAGATAAGAATAAGATAAGTGGGAAACCCTAAGGGTGGCTTTAATTCCGGGGATACCAGACAGGTTAGTTAGTTTGTGGAGTTTAAAAAGGGCGCGTCAGCTACTATGGCTATGGCCTTTATCTAAAATTGTTAATAACACAAAAACACAAACAATACGATAACCATAATGCTAAAAGTAACTATAAAACGTTGTCACAGTAAAAAAAAAAAAAAAGAGATAAACAAATGCAGTATCAACAAGATGATTCATAAAATTCATAAGAGTGAGCTGTTCTCAGACCCTAGGTAGCAGACTATTAAAACGAACCAAATAATAAAACAAAAGCCATCAGACACAAAGTAGGGTAAGGTTGCCTAATTCCGTCACATATTTAATAAAGTCTATATTTATGCCAAAATTGTAATAAAGATTTTCAAATAACACTTAAATTACATTATTTGGACTTTTAGCTACAGTTTTTACAACATTCAGTGTCAACAGTTTCACAAGTTTCTTCATTGTTACACAGTGATTCCTAAATCCGGGACAGGGATCCAAATTCCGTGATAGTGGTTTCCTAATTCCGTGAGTGATATCCTAATTCCGTGATAATAAAATAATCCTCATTAACTGCTCAGAAAACAAACGTGTATTTGGAAAAACACTTTAAAGTCATGGTATATTGTTTTAATACGGATTAAGCAAGAAATTACAACATAGTAAAAGGGTCTAAGTGACAAATTTCATAGAAAATACTGTGTAACTACAGGAATACATATTAATATACTATAAACAAAATAAACTGAAATTTAAATTCAATACGAAATTAAATTTGAATAAATTGAATTATAACACAATCATTTCTCATTATTTACATTCCTAACAACAGCAGTAATTAAGTTAAATATATGCCCTATTATTTTATTATAATTATAACTGATGTTTTCTATAACTTATTTCTATTATTATTTCCACGAACTATTTTCTTTCATATACATTAATTTTCACAATTTAGCGTTGGCATCACTGGTCGAGTAAGCCAGGAAGGAGAAATATGAAAATAAATCCGAAAACTGGAAATCTCCTCTAGCATTGTTATTGTCTCATAATTTTTAAATAATCATACACATTGATCCAGTTGACTTTTTTATCCAAAGTAATATATCATTTTTATAATGCTATATTAATTCTTACCTCAAATATAAAATGTTTCTTCAGGAGCGGTCACAGGAGAAAGAAAAGCTTACTGGTCAACCACCTTTCACTGAACAAAAGCTTCTGCAGTCGACTGTTTCCATTCAAAAGGCGGGTAGTCAATGGAATTGAAAAGAAGACATCTCCTGGCATCTGTTAGGTATTTCAAAAACTTAAAAGTCAGAGACCATAACTCCATGGCAGTCAATTGAAATTTTATCACGGGATTAGGAGTATCACGGTATTAGGCACCTTTACCCTATATAGCATATTTAAAACAATAACATTTTATAAAATATTCGGACGTAAGGTGTCCGAAATGTCAGTTATATAAAAAAATATAAAACAAATGTAACCTCAGATGTAAAGTCTCCAGAGCTTAATCACAAAGGGTCAATAGAAACTAAACCGCCCTGTGAAATACTGTATTAGATAAAAATCTCAGAACTACATTTGCACAAATAAGAACATTTGCAAGAGCCTCAAGTAGAGTCGGTCGAATTGTACATTGTCGACGGTCACGGTCATATTTCTTGCAATGTAACAAAATATGCTCGACAGGTTGAAGTTCGCCACGTAGTAGATGGCCATGTGTCAAATGACAGTGGTCAATCCTCAATCGGGTGAGTAAAACTTCTTCGTGTCGTGACTACCAGAGAGGTGACGCATCTGATTCTTAATTATATCACACCAACCACGAATATCTCACGAAAGCAACCTAAGACTGATATCATGATCATGGCTCAGATGCTAACGAGCCTCGCCGCAAGGCATCCTTCGTATAGCTATGAAAACCCTCCAGTATGCCAGTAGGCATCGCCCGTCGTCTCCGTTGCGTACGCCGTTGCACTCGTGACCTCATGATTTGATTCAATATATACCTATTTAATATGTAAAACTTTTTTGATAAGTAGCTCCTTTATTTAACCCTATTATGCATGAATTTCAACTATTTCTGCTGTAATCATATGTTTGCTTGCGTGTGAAATATAATAACCATGTGACCCTAAACTAGGAGTCAAAGACATTTTTAAATATGCACGACTGGGAAGTCAGTGCACCGAGTACTGTGCGTGGCAATATGGGCCGTCTACGAATACTTTAAATTTAAATGGCAGAGCATCTCTTTCAAAATAAGTTAGCTCCGAGTAAGAGGCTGTAGGCAAAATTCGAAGCGGTCACGCGGTGAAATGCATTCCGATCGAAGTATTCTCTTTAGTGAACTGCATCCCGGGGCTAGTCTCTAGGGCTATTGGCATATATACCTGAGATATGAGGAACCACGAATTCACTTTTTATTGTTCAAAATGAAATATACCAAAATATATTATGTATGCAACAACATGATAAAAGAAAATTATGTACGAGTATTTAACATGCGATATAACACAAAGTTACGACCTATAGTTCTAATTCGGAGTTAAATCACATAACAAAGCGACAGTCATTCGATTACTTGAATATTTTGTGGGGTCTGTGTTCGTAGATTTAATAATTATCTCCATCCATCTCTGTCCCTGAAGGAAAGGGTCGCTTGCGAAGTCAAAATTTAAAGCCAACAATAATCGTTGTGTGTATGTGATGTTACTGTGATATGGTGTGTTGTGCCTCGTGGACTATCTGAGTCATGATGACTTTTCTTTATGTTTTATGTATACCGGTACCAACGTTGAACCTATAGAGTGTAAAACGTTTCTATTTACTTCGTTGTAATATCCATGTTTCTGCTACCATACAATGCCACTCCACATAAAGCACTTCACTAATCTCTTTCTTAGTCTTTATTTTTCCAAAGGTCCTCTTTGTATTAAAAGTAGTGCTGTTGATCGATCAAAATATTTAATCGATTAACTATTTAAATTTAATCGATTAATCAATAGATTAATCGAGTTTTGATAGATTTGAAAAATGTTTTAATATACTGTAATACACAACTATTGTTAAATTTAACTTGTGTTCGGTGATAAGCATACGAGTAAGTATTAAATTTTGTATATCTATATATATATATATATATATATATATATATATATATTGTATCGTTATATTACAAAATAACTATTTTAATTATTTACTAACATATTTATTATGGGGCTTAAAATTTATTGTGTCAATTTCTCCGGGAATTTTTTAGACAAACATAGATAACAAAAAGTATGAAGACTCAGTTAATACTGCTTCATCCATGATTTTAACCATGTGAATGCATTCACATGCTCCGAATTAAGTGCTGCTCTACGTTTAGTAACAATGTTTCCTGCATCACTAAACACGAAAAAACTTCTTTTTCTGTCAAGCACTTCTCCATGATCGTTCAATTTAAATCCAAACATTTCACCGAGTTTACTTCTCAAATTCTCATATGACGTAATGGAGTTTACTTTTCACAGACTACAGAAAACTCATTTTTTTCTTTATCAAACTAAACACACAACCTTCATATACAAACTCAGTACAGACACTGCAACTGCAAAAGTACAACTGTCGAAACAGAAGACTTGCCCTACTGCAATCGAATTACCAGATTTTAGAAAGAGAAGAAGACAGTTCCGCTCTCACTTGCACACAGTGCAGACATGGCTATTTTATAAGGGATGAGGGGGACGAATCCCAGGAAAGTATGTATTTCATATGCTAGGAAAATGAGCTGAGAACAAGGTGGAAGTTTTCTTGGAAAATCATAAAACTTAATAAGGGTTTCGCATTGTGTTTAAACTTTCAATACAGGTAGACTAGGTCACTGTCCTCATGTCTCCATCTCTTTCTGAAGTGTTTGTGCAAAGATTTTCCCTACGCTACCTGCTTTGTAGTTAGAAGATAACAGTACTATTGTGCTTTTAAGTAAGCAATTTCCGAGAGAGGAATATTGTCGGAATTTTTAGTATGACTTTGTATTAACAAAATAATAATTAATATCAGCTACAACCGATTAATTTTAATCGACTCGATTATTCGATTAAATATTTTAGATCGATTAATCTTACAACAGAAATTGATTGATTGATTGATTGATTGATTGATTGATTGATTAATTAATTAAAAGCTTCCTTTGTTATTGCTATTCTCCTTTTGACTTCTTAGCAGCAGCTCATGTTACTGCTTATTGTACACGCCAAGTATTTGAAGCTGTCCACTTGCTCTACTGCAAAATGTCATTGATTTCTATTAATATTGCTCTCCACTTGAAATATAATTATTCTAAGTAACAAAATATTACCAGAGAAGATTAAAATATATGAGCAACTATTTTTTTTCGTGAATTTGTGCAAAATTAATCTAATTAGGACGTAAAATTTCAAATGGAGTCAGATATAACAATTTCTGTGGTAAAAGAATTCCTTGGTGTAAGTCAGGGGTGGACAGGAAACAATTTGCGCCGAATCCATAGTGAACGCAACCCGGATAACATTCAGTTCATTAGTCGCGGAACTGAAGGAGGAGATGAAGTCCTGGTTTGGAGTGACAGATTAGTATTATAGTGAACGTCCGAGAGAGTAAAACTTTAATTTCCCGCTCTACTACACTGGTGAGCAAAATTAAAGCAACCAACATATAAGGTACAGAAAAACAGATACAATTCATTCGAAGTAAATCAATACAGGCAATATAACATTGTTCACTAGCGAACTGACATTTATTACATACAATGCGAACTGACATTTATTACATACAATCAGAAGTTCACTGCGGTTTGTTGAATTGGTATTTGAATTTCCCCTTGTGTAAACATAAATAATACAAAACAGAAATAGGAAATTTAATCGTCTTGATCTGAACCTTTGGCTGTACGTTCAAAATGTGGAGTAATGCCTGTAACAGCTATACGCAGCTGTGCTCAAAGATTATCATCTGAAAGAGAGGATCTTGCTTTTGAGAGCGTTCATTCTATAAAGAATTGTTCACAAACATATATGGAGCTAGATATTTCTGTAAGAGAGGCAGCAAAACCTCTCAGACGCTTATATTTCACTTTACACAATTGTGCAAATAAATAAATTCCTATCCACTAAATCTTTGCAGTTGATTTTCATCACTGTCTCTTTGAGGTCAATAACTTCACATTGCAAGTTAATTCTTGCACTGGTTACATCTACGGAAGAGCATTCTCTATGTTACTGAAATCGCAGAATCTGCCACTGAATTCAGTTTTCAGGTTATCCATAAAAGCTGTAGGCGTATACTTAACACTTTATTAAAAAAATTAGGCATTTTAGACTCTCATCATCTTTTTAAAACAGAAGAACTGTTCCTCCCATTTCACCAGAAATCTCCGTTTTTTCGGAAATGGAAGGTTTAGATACGCCATTGCTTCACCATTGCTGTCGCTTGCTTGTACACACGTTGTTCTCCTTTTCCAAGTCCTTCACACCTCTACACCTCCTCCCGTTTCAGTTACCTGTCATCGTATCACAATCTCTTCACACGCACGCAAAATAGCCATACCAACACATAAGTCATTATTGTATTCATCATTATACACAATCTCGCTATCGCACTTGTGGAATACCCTACCCAATGACATCAGAGACTGTCGGAATTTAGCAGTGTTCAAAAACAAACTTATTAAGCATTTTCTTACTGCGTAGAGTAGATTTAATCTTTACTTAATTAAAAAAAATTCTTTCTTCTTAACTTCTACAATAAACTGTCTAGCGTTTATTAATCAGTTAATCTTTTAGTACTTTTATTTTTATTGTATTTGTAAATTTAATATTAATTGTAATTATAATTGTAATAGTATTCTTAATATTGTAGTTGTAACCACCTAGTAGATGGGAAGAGAAGGCCTGATGGCCTTATTTCTACGAGGTTAAATAGTAAGTAAATAAATAAATAAATAACGGTACTAAGGGAAGGAGGCATGCTCTGCGGACAGTATATTTACACTGCTTGAAGGTCAGGAATTACAGGGATTCACGAATCCTCCTTTGCCCAGAGATCTGCAAGTTATAGTGCGATAAGTTACTTACTTTGTAGCCTATGTGTTCTAAATTATGGCAGGAAAAAATAAAGAAGAATATCTTTGGTATCATTACAAAGAAGTAAACTATCAAGAAATGCGTAAAACCTATAATTAAAAAATACGTGTCATTTTAATGACATCGATTTCTTACTGTATTCTCGTTTCTTTAAGTTGCTAGCTGGTTAGATTTTCGAAGGCCAGACCCAGGATAAAACCATGCACTTAAGACACGCACTGGCACAATATATGCCTTACATATGCGATTAACTTAGAAAGGTGACCTGGGTGGCATTTGTGAAACGATGCCAGCAAGTGGGCCATCCTTCCTGAACCCTGAGAGAACCAGATTGCATCCCCAGACGAATATTTGATAAGTCCCATGATCTATGGACCCAAATCCTTAAATTCTCTATCATCGGAGACCCATACTACCCTAAAGATTTTACATCAGTCTATTATTTAGCCTATTATTAGGTTATTTTACGTCGCTTTATCAACATCTTAGGTTATTTAGCGTCTGAATGACATGAAGGTGATAATGCTGGTGAAATGAGTCCAGGGCCCAGCACCGAAAGTTAACCAGCTTTGCTAATATTCGGTTGAGGGAAAACCCCGGAAAAACCTCAACCAGGTAACTTGCCCCGACCGGGAATCGAACTCGGGCCACCTGGTTTCGCGGCCAGACGCGCTAACCGTTATTCCACAGGTGTGGACACCTCAATTTATTTTTTAACTATTGCAGATGATAGATGAAACGAGAGGAAGGTGAAGAGTATTGGTAGATGTAGGAAAACGAGAGTTCCTCGAGAAAAAATCCTCTGTAACTTTTGTTTTCTCTACCACAAATTCCATTACGACCAGGCCAGGAATCGAATCCAACCACCTGGATGAAAGATCAGCGCTCTAGCACTGGAACACAGGCGCGGCTGTTTCTTCAAGTTGGTAAATGAAGGAACACTGGCATTGTTTTTTCCTGGACTTATCTACTAGTGTAATATCCGATTTCTTGCAATCTGTCGTCCTGTTTGTACTAGAACTACTTATTTATCCCCGTGCAGTACGTACGGCAGTGTTCTTTTTCAAGAAAAAAGTGGGAATTTATTTATTCATGTAATTTATCTTCCAACCACCGTTAGTTAAAAAGCTAGGGCGTATGTTTTGCATGCCAAAAATCCAAGTGGAGTTTCTGATGAACATAGTCATTAAAAATTTTTTCGCAGGGTGTTTTAATTTCTCCTGCCAAAATTCCATATCTCCATCAATCATAATCATTATAATTATCATCATTATTATTGCTACCATCATCATCATTACCATCAGCATCATAACCACCATTCTGTTATAATTTGGACGTATTTCCACCACGCTGAGGGCGTTTGGATTAAGGTTATCAATCAAGCACTACCATTTTATAAAATATTTGTCTTCAGTCCATTTGTCGAAATATTTCGTGGAAACCTTCAAACAGTAGTCTTATACAATTTGCCGGCGATGAGATACAGCATTCTCTCAGATACGCAAATTCGAACAACAGTTTCAAGGGAAGTCTAGACTTTGTTCAGAAATATAATCTTAGACCGGAAATGTAGAGACGCAAATTATGCATAAAACTTACGTCAGAGTTCGTCTACCTTCCATAACTTGCAACAGTATTCGTTGTAAGGTCAGCGAAAACGCTTGTAAAATGGATTGCTACACGCTTTCTTTGTGTCGTTGTACGGTAGAATTTATGAACTACATACAAACGTACATAGCGGTTAGGAAATTTTGTATTAATACAAGAACGGAGTCCCACGCAGCCCACTATCTTTCAATATGGGCATCCGTGCTTCAGATAAGCATCAATCAAAAGGCAACTTTGAGGAAGTTGTTTTCGAAATAGTATCATTCCATTATTTACTTACAAATGGCTTTTAAGGAACCAGCAGGTTCATTGTCGCCCTCATATAAGCCCGCCATCGGTCCCTATCCTGTGCAAGATTAATCCAGTCTCTATCATCATATCCCACCTCCCTCAAATCTATTTTGATATTATCCTCCCATCTACGTCTCGGCCTCCCCAAAGGTCTTTTTCCCTCCGGTCACCCAACTAACACACTATATGCATTTCTGGATTCGCCCATACGTGCTACATGCCCTTCCCATCTCAAACGTCTGGATTTAATGTTCTTAATTATGTCAGGTAAAGAATACAATGCATGCAGTTCTGCGTTGTGTAATTTTCTCCAATCTCCTGTAACTTCATTCCTTTTGGCTCCAAATATTTTCCTAAGAACCTTATTCTCAAGCACACTTAATCTCTGAATAATTTCGAGGGAAAAATTGTTCCGGAGCCGGGTATCGAACCCGGGACCTTTGGTTTAACGTACCATCGTTAAACCAAAGGTCCCGGGTTCGATACCCGGCTCCGGAACAATTTTTCCCTCGAAATTATTCAAATCAACTTTACAGGGAGTTATACCTGAAATCTTGATTTGCACACTTAATCTTTGTTCCTCTCTCAAAGTGAGAGTCTAAGTTTTACAACCATACAGAACAGCCGGTAATGTAACTGTTTTATAAATTCTAACTTTCAGATTTTTTGACAGCGGACTAGATGACAAAAGCTTCTCAACCGAATAATAGCAGGCATTTCCCATGTTTATTCTGCGTTTAATTTCCTCCCGAGTGTCATTTATTTCATTACCACGGATAATAGAGGTTCTACTGTATATTATATTATATTATATTATATTATATTATATTATATTATATTATATTATATTATATTATATTATATTATATTATATTATATTATATTATATTATATTATATTATATATCATATCATATCACATTACATTATATATGATATATATTATATTATGTTATAATATATTATGCCTATACTATATTATTATTATTATTATTATTATTATTATTATTATTATTATTACTGTGAACAAGGTTAAAGCTAGAACGAATTAATTATGAACCTTATATTCAAGAATATTTTACGTTAGGCTACTATAAAGCTGTTATTTGTATTGCATGTATGTTACTATAAAAATTACATTATTATTGGCATTATTATTTTGTTCTATTTATCTTAAATTAAAAGAAAAATATTATTACACCGTCCTAGTAGTAGTAGTATTATTGTTTAAGTCATCAACATAATCAACATTACCATCGCCACTGTCACTGCAAGGATGAAGACGTAACTCTCGAAATGTGAACCAGACTTTGAAGAACGTATTAAATTAATTTGAAACTGCGGGTTTCTCGCCTTCTAAGAAAAGATGAAAAGCATTTGCACGGACAAACAGAAAAGAATAGAAGTGCGAGACACTTAACCATCAAGGAATATTCTATCCCTTAGCTAATGAACGTTGAAGGATGCCAGGATTCAATGACCGGGCAGTTGGAGACGAGGGAATATAAAAATCATCACTTTGACCTCTCCCACTGCTCAGAAAGACTTTTACCTTAAGGGACTGACCTGGACACGAGGCGAACCAGAAGTCAACAGCATCTGCAGAGCAGCGACCTGCAAGAGAACGTCTTTTGAACTCTGACGTCAAATGAGTTAGAGTTTTCAAAGAAAAAATGAAGACCACATGTAGCGGCTTCTAAATGCAAACGGTCATTGTGCTGTGTAGTCGCTAGCCTTGCGTCTCGAGGTCATATCGGTACGAATGAGGGCGGAGTCCTCCGCTCAGTGCGTGTGTCCCATAATGAGAAACCACATACGAAACAGTAAGTACTGAAGTTTGCTCTCGTTGTGATATTGTTAATTGCATCTATTATTAACTTCACATATTATTACTTTAGCTCTTTATATTTCATTAGTGAATAAATATTAAGTTCTATCACTTCCTTTAATTTAGGTCCTCTCCTTCCAAATGCAACACTCCATTCCTTTTGGCTGTCGGTGCCTTGACCTTGGTGCATTAGTTGAAGTGTGGTCAGCCAGAGTCGATCTCTGATCCTTGTTGGCACACGATTGTAAAACACATGAAGGTCACACATAGCCATAGTTCGCCACAGGATTATGTGATAAATGAAATTGTATACAATTTTAAGGCCGGAATATGTCAATACAAATCAGCCTACTTTAAAAAATTAAAGTAACCATAGCTGCAATGAAAATGAACCATTACCAGTGCATTTTATTTCGAACAATGCCTCAAGTTACTACAGAGTTTGTCAATTTTTAAACCACATTCATTCTGTAGTATAATTTTATTGTCTACTGAATGTATGCAATAGTGCAGGCAATATTTCTATGTAACAGTAGATCTACAGGGTTTTTCTTTTCAAAACTTCTCAGTCTACATAACTAATCATTTAAGTTGAATTCAATTTAAACAAAAAATACGCCAATTTAGATATTGAGGAGGAAGTCTGAAATCAGGCTTAATAATTGCATTTTAGATTTCACCCCACACCTCCCAGCCGACCCCACTTTGAAATTTTAAATGGCACCTCTATATTTTTATACTTACTGTAAATATGAAAGAGCATTCAATTGTTTATATACCTCGTTAATTTGTTTTCGCATCTTTTGTTTTCTATCGTCGCCTGGCAACCTGTATTTTTCTTATTATCACTTGAATGTAGAATGAAAACACAGTTTATTTTGTGTAATTTCCTACATTTAATCAATAAGGATGATTTATGTTTTCTCTTGAAGATTATACCCCATTCCAAAATAATTTAATACACAAACACAACTACAGGGTTATTTCTGATCTCTGATAACGAATTTGAATGACAGCATGTGCGTCAGGAGTCACACGACAGCTGAACTGTGGCGCGAGGTGACAGACCAGTAGTGAGTGATCTCATAGTCAGAGTGCACGACGACTCACAGGAGAAATTCCCAAGTAAATCGAGCCTTTCTGGGAGGGGTACATAACAACCCTCTCCGATTCCAAGTACAGTTAAGTGAAAATAAAAGAAAGGCATCTTCTGTGTACTTAATAAGATTGGTAAAGCTCGAATGGAATTAATTTGTATCATCTCGTGGGGTGCAGCGACGTGTGACGGGGGTTGATTTGCTTGCTTTTTCCACTCTCAAATTAATCCCATCCGAGCTTTGCCAGTATTACCTATTAGGTACACACAAGATGCGTTTCTTGGAAATAACGAAACCAGGTTTTTTGCAGGCTCCTATGATTTTCACGAAAGAGTTGTTATGGACCCCTCCCAAAAAGGCTCGATTTTCTTGGGCATTGCTACTGTGATACACCGTGAACTCTGATTATGAAATCACTCACTACTGGTCTGTCACCTCTCGCCTCAATTCAGCTGTCGGTGTGATTCCTGACGCATATGACGTCATTCAAATTCGTTATCAGAGATCGGAAACAACCCTGTATTACATGAAATGCTCAATAAATTTTTGTAGCTTTAATCTCTTCAGCCCTAATCAACACTAACAACAATCCAGGTTTCCAGGCAAACCCTTAATACATTTACAGTACAGTTAGAACAGTCTACTTTCTTCTGACATTTCTTTCACAACGTTCTTCATCCGCGCTTTATACCTAAAAACATGTTCAATCTATTTGTGTAATGGGAGAACCTCAACTTGCTATTATTCGTCTCAACTCTACGAGCGGGTTAATAAATGTCGCCAGTGCCGAGAAGAGTAGACCATTTAGTTCGTCAGAGACTATCCAGAGTGCACCACAGGCGATGGTTCTACATTGCACTCGTAATAAATGATGATGGAGAATTGTTCAGATGTCACAGGGGAAACAGAGTTCCCGGAAAAAAAAATCCTATTTTGTCTGGCCCACGGGCATGCCCAACATAAGTTAGAAATTCAGAGTGGATTGACCGAGATTTGAACCCGGTCCCCTATCATATAAGCCTAGCGTTTTAACAATTAGTCACCATGGAAGATTTATTTTAATTTTATACTCAATATCTGCTACTTAAATTTGTCACATTCATTCCATAATATTCTCCATTCTTCAGTGAAAGGATTCTTAAATACTGCGAAATTTTCCTTGATGTCTTCCTTTGAAGCATTCTTAATTTTTGTTCTGTAGGCCTAATGTTATCTTCAGCACGGGGCACACGGGTGTACCTTTCTTTCGAAGAAGACATAAGTAGATAATGATTGAGAGTTACACGATGCGAGATCGAGATTTTTTTAACCGTGTCATTGCACAATAACATCCAACTTCTCGAAGCTACTTATCAGTTTCAACACCAATAAGTTGAGGGCGAAACCTACACTATGTATTGGATTCCTTACCAAGAGCTATTCTGCAGTCTAGATTAAGGATTTTTGAATTGCTCCTTTAGAAATCCATCACCATCGTTCTCATTTCGGTTAATGGCAATTATACAGTTTCATCAATCACAAACCCCAGAGAATCTGCCTGGGACAGAAATTCGCTTCCCGTGGTGAGAAATCGTGACCCAAGTTACTGAGCCACGACTGATTTCCTGTAGAAGGAAAACTCATTTATTTCGAAGGAGGAAAAGCCAACCTGTGTGCAGACTCATATTCGATCGGGCGTGGAGTTTGAGCCTCAGTTCCTTGTTCTCTTTAGCGCAATTTGTGATGAGGTCGTTAGTCCGTCATGGGAAGGACGTCAAAATATGTAACAAGTTGTCCGCCCTAACAAGGTCTTGGCTGCAACATTGTAACGAACATGCAACACCCACAGGCGGAACTAGGTGCCGAAGCGCCCGCAGCCAGTTTCACCAAAGAGAACAGGAATATATTTGACAGTAATTGCAATTCAATACTGAGTTATACGTTGCCTGTATTCTCTCATACAAGTTCCTGAGCGATATTTTTCTCGGAACTTCCGTCAGCTTTCCTTTTTGCAATGATTCGTAATTATTTCAATTCTCTGTTTAATGCTTCTTATAAACCACAGACGCCGAATTTTCGGGTTCGAGTCCCGGTGATTTTATGTGCTAATTATGATAATGTCACAAGTTTCCATACAGTAGTAATATTTTCTCTAGTATCATTCCAACAATTCTCCCATAATCATTCTCCACGGAATTCGCAGGGAAAATGTCCCACAACACAAATCTATCATATAAGTTATTACATAATTTGAAATGGTAATGGAAATTACGGGAAAACGGCTAAACGGATTTTAATGAATGACCCCTCATTTTGAAGCTTGGCACCCAAGGATTTGCGGTAAAATAGTAGTTTTCAGTGAAAAGTCAATTTTCCTACATAAATTTTATACTTTCCAAAATCAATCTGTCGTCAGTTTTGAGAATTAAAAGCTTTTCAGAATAAAACAAAACAATAAAATAAACATTATCAAGGAGGTCATGCCTCCTGGATTGCCAATAGATTCTCTGACGTCATAATGCCAATAAGTCGATCTTCATTTGTGTAATTTGCGGAGTACTTCAAAATTTATTACGAAGGTTATATTATCTTGAATTTACAGATCTGATTGTCTATTGTGTAATTTTATCAGTACAGTTGTGTATAGGTAATTAAAAACTGCAAAACTCAAGAGAGTTTGTTAACATTATCACCATTAAAATGAAATATTACAGGTTGTCATTAATGATATACATTAATACTGTTATTGATGACATGAAAGTGAAATCTTTTGGGGGTTATGTAAGACTGTAAACCACATCTGTGCTGTAAACGTAGAAGATATCTTATATTAGGTCTTCATTTCTATAATTTTCTGAATAACGGCTTTACATTATACTGTAGGCCTATGTTACCAAAGCTACAAAACTTACGTAAGACATATATATTGTTATTAAACACGAAATACATTTATAGTTATAAATCAAGTGGTGTGAGACTTCTTCAGATATTAATGACGATGTTGTGTAGATATTTATGTGTGATTCTCTAATTATCCTAGGTAGTAATTCACTACTATGGAAGAGGCATTAGTAACGGAGTGATTCTTTCTATTTTTAGCTGCGTCTTTAAAACTACATCAAAATTGATTTCATATTCGTTTGGTTTAAGCGATCAGATTCGTGAATAGCAGCCCATTTCATTTCTTGCTGACATGATGAGTTAGTTCATTTCCCGCAACCAGCAACGAATAAAACGCTGAAATAGTTATGATTTTCTATGAATAATTTTACTTAGGATGTAGGATACAGTTGCATAATTCCGTGATACTCCTAATTCCGTGACACATTTCTTTCACTGAATGTTACGGGATTTGGTATCTTGCTAGGACGTTCACCGATGTTTGAAAAGTAGACGAAAGAGGCACTGTTTCGAGAAAGATGTCTGGCGCTATGGTTAAACGGCAAAGCTTTGACTAACATTCAATGAAAAAAATATATATCACGGGATTAGGGATATCATGGAGTTAGGCAACTTTACCCTACATTATACGATTCTACAACTCTGCTATAGCATTCGCCTTATTTTCAGAATCTCAACAACAGCCTCTACAGTTGAAAATACGTGGGATAGGCTAATACATAAACAATTTACATCTCTGATCTTCAGCGAGTAACAATAAAACTCATTACGAACCTATGGTCAATAAATACGCCATTGATTGAACATATTATGCTAACGTTTTAATGTGGCCAAAATGATGTCCAGCATTTACTGGTATCTAATACCACTCCAAAATGTCATATTCTTGTCAACAATCCGCAATGACCTGAAATATCTACTACTTTACTCCAACATGAAAAAAAAAAACCGCTGATCGCCTTGACATTGTTACATGTGTTTTCGCATTGAAACTCAAAGAAATTAAGATTATGTTCGAGAAAAAGCATTTGGCATAAAATCCATTCAGAGGGAAGTTGGAAACTCTACTCCACCACAGTCTAGTACAGCGTTTCTCAAACTATGGTCCGCGGACCACCTGTGGTCCTCGAGGTCTGCCCTTGTGGTCCTTCAAAAAAGGCAGAAGAAAAAATAAAATTCAAACGAATTGCGTATCACACTATAGCTGAAAATTTCAGAGTTTGGAAATGACACATGGCAATCGCCTTTCACTTTTTCTCCCAGTACTGACGTTTTATGAAATTTATTACCCTATACGTCTACCGACTTCCTACTCTACTTTCAACAACAAAAGAGAGATTTAAAGCACTATGAATGTGATGTTTCTCGCCATCTTTTTCCTCTACATCTGGCGCCGCGCCTGTAACCCAGCCAGGGAACACTCAAATTCATAATAGAGGACCGAACGTTTTCATGTATTTATGACTTTCTTAATAGTTTTGCCGACACCCAGTCTGCACATTGAAATGGTCAAATACTGTAAGTCGTACACCAATAATATAACTCTGAGGTCACAATTTTAAACTTATTTTCCAAGTAAATATGACGAATTTTCATGGGTTCGTGATCACTTTCATTGCGATATTGAAACTAACAAACTTTCATTGAGTGAAAGAGAACAATTAATTGAACTCTCGAATGAGATCTGACTTAAAAATGAAATTTCAAGCGGAAGGTATGGTTAATTTCTGGACCTCATCATAAGTGAAAAGAGAATATAGGCCTAGTGAATTGTACAATAGTGCTTTAGAGATTATAATTCAGTTTGCTTCTACGTGTCTGTGTGACAAAGGGTTCTCATCACTAACTCTAATCAAAACACAGTAGGCTACGGAAATCGACTCGATGTATGTGACGATCTCCGACTTAAGCTTACCAGCATACGTCCAAATATAGAACTGTGCAAGAATCGGCAGGCTCATCCATCTCATTAATGTACCAACATTTATTTATTTATTTTTTTATTTTTCTTTATTTATTTTAGTTATTAAGTTAAAGATTATCCAAACTCTAATAGCCTTGAATTACTAAAGAAACAAACATAAATTTTCTTCTATTAACATTACCTTAATTAGTTAATACTAGTATAAAATTAATTTAATTTCATTAATTTTAATTAATTAATTCTGTTTTAAAATATAAGTATACTGGTATTAAAATATGCTACAAACATGATACATTTGTTTTCGAAGGAACAAGAGTAAGGTGGTCCGCGGAACTGCTCTGACTTAAAAAAGTGGTCCCCACTTCAAAAAAGTTTGAGAAACGCTGGTCTAGTATATACAGTCACGAAACTTGTGAGGGTGCTAGGAACAATAGACTGTCCCGGTACTTTTTCACATTGTCTGTAATGAGGTGATATTAGCGATCCTAGTGGTTAGCAACTATCTATGAATGCATATTTACTACGTATTGAGCTTCGTGACTGTATTTACTAGACTGTGACTCCACTCCACTCCATTCCTGGTAATCAATGGTCGTCTGTGCACAACAATCTCTCTTTAATTTGTCAGAGTTTCTTTTTATCATGTCATAGATGCAGGAAAATTAAACATTTGGAATCTACGTACCGAATTGATCAAGGGACCTATTACTATCTACTATAGTAGATCTGTTGCCAGTCATGTTAGTAATGTTAAATAGGTTACCATGATAGAGGTGATACCTAGCTCCAAAATTTGGATGTTTCTGCTTCTGTAACAAGGTTCAAGAACCAAAAAATCCCGCAGCACGTTGAACACCGTGAAATACCTAAATCATACCTTTCTACATTACTCGATCAACTCTATTCATATTCAGTGTTTACGACTCAATTTACCTGGAAGACACAGTACTACGGTTGTCAATTCTAAAATGTAAAAATATTAGACGCATTTAGTTTTCTGATACGTCCAATAGTTTTGAGAATACGAAATGCAACGTGTTGCAGCAATGCAAAGAGTAGCAGTGCTGCTCGAGGTCATTAGTCCTCAGTGGGGATGAGTGTAACTCCAATCATTTATTTCGCAAGACTTCCGAGAGGAGAATGTAAACAAAAACGTCTCATCAGTTACGTTTCATACGTAATACTTAACACATTACTTAACATTAATGTAAACTTAATTTATTTTCTAATTAATTTATTTTTAATTTCTTCAAAGATAATAACTTAAACGGATATTGAGTTACAAAACGTGCATTCGTAATAATATCATTTGGAGTTTACATTAAATGTAAAGGAATCTTTAATGAAATAGTTTTGTTTTATAAGAATGTATATCTTTTGCTATTTTGTAAGAAATCATCGTATCAATAATTTTCATGGTATTCAATTTAGAATTGAAGAGGTTATAGCGTAATAAAAATGTTCAAAACCAAACAATTTGCGTATAATTATTTCACTGAATACTTTATGTTTTGATGAAAGGTATCTGGTGAGACGTTTTTGTTTACATTCTCCTCTCACAAGTCTTGCAGAGTGAATGATTGGAGTTTGGACTTATGGAGCACTGCTACTATTTGCACGTTGCAGCACGTTACATATCGTATTCTGAAAACTATTGGACGTACCAAAAAAATTGACAAAACTTGTTCGCGTTGACTTGATTTATTACTTCTGTGAATTAACCTGTTACCGCATTCTGGGACAGATATGGCACACACCGGGTTTATATTCATAGAACTTATAATATAAGCATATAATGTTTGAAACTGCATACTGGGACAGTTGTGGTACACTGTCAATAACTGGATTTGACCATATGTGACATCAGTTGAGAAAGATAGAACTACTTAAGTTATTTGAATATAAAACCGGTGTGTGCAAAACTGTCTTATGCGGTAAGGGGTTAATGTAATAGGTTCCCTTCAACCCTCTACACTGGCTCTATCCATTTATATTGCTTTGAACGATAAGAATATTAAAGTCATAAAAAAACTTGTTTTCAGAATTAGTCCTGTTCTGTCTCACTATCAAAACTTATGAACTGAACACTCTACCAGATTCAGAGATTGCAACATTTCGTTATCCTTATTTGCAGTTAACTTAAAGTACATTAAAAATGATTCAATTTAGTTGACCATGCCATCTAGTTATTTTTCTATTGCAATGTCTGTTTTCCTTTCTTGATCGAACATATTGTGGTTGAATTTCGAAGTTAAATTTCAGTAGTTTCTAGCTTCTATATTTCATTTTCGATATGGTTTCAAGGTTCAGGCCTTTGATTCATAAATGGATGCTTTTACATCTTTGTTTTTCCGCAGATTAAAAAGCCTATATTAGCCGTAGGACTTTAGGTAAAAATACAAGTACCTATGTCGCATTAATTTTTTTATTTTTACTTGAAACCATACCATAAAGACAATATATTTGGTACCTATTATATTGCTGTTTGTTATCAATATTTGAGGGGCTCGGGCATAAAACATGGTAACTGACAGTTTGGTAAAAAATGAGATATATAGCGTATAATATGGTATCTTAAATTCTGTGTCTAATGCAGTTTCCAACATCTCAACAGATGGCAGAAGTATACAGATTTTACTTTTCTGGTAAATATACAAACTGTTGCATGTATAAATGTTTACCTACCTAATAACTTCAAAACACTAAAACGTCACTTACCACGTTTTACTTCCGAACTTCTAATTTATTGCTGACATTATTTTTTTAATTATTTGACATCTCACATAGAGATGACGGATATGTTTCCGGTAATGCCAATGACATAAAACATTCACAAACGTACCTGCATGCTAAGTACCTAGAAATGTTGTCAGCATTTCCGGGTCCGGTGCTAGACACTGGAGCTCTTCATCACTACGCTGACAGGGGAACCTTACACAATCATCAGGCACTGTAAAGAAAAGATTAAGTACAAAAAATTAGCTTCGAATAGGAACGGCAAAGTAAAAACCAGATTCCAAAAATATATCAAAACCAATATTTGAGTAGTTGTTTGCTAACAATTGACTCACATGTGCTTCGCAACATTTTTCGCGATCCTTCATCGCCTTTCATCAGCTAGGCATGCACACCAAATACGCATAAACATTCTGTCTTACAATTTGACAATCTATACTGTGCCGGTTTTATATTGCACAGAGGGTGATAATTCCTCACAAGTGTTCAATTATAATAGAACACCCAATTCATAACAGACTCTTCGCCCAGGCTAGAATCGAACCACGGACCGCTGAGTTGGGAAGCGAATGCGATATCCGCAGAGACATAGAAGCAAATACTAACATTATTACTAGCAACATTTTTACTTATTTAATTTATTATCATTATCATTATCATTATCATTATTATTATTATTATTATTATTATTATTATTATAATTATTATTATTATTATTATTATTATTAAGCCGAATACCGTGACATAGGTTTTACGATTCCCGTATTGCCTTGAATTCGGGTAGTCTAGCGTTCGACTAACCTGACTTGGGTTTTTTTGTTTCCGAAATCTCTTCAGATGAACGCTAGTGTAGTTTCAATTACCAAGTGTCACGACCAGGTAGTTCTAAACAACCCTTCGCTATTACTCCTTTTCATCTGACGCGATAGATCTATCATTTATCCGTGAAATATCTTCCCCGATAAACAAGCCTTCTGAAGGCATGGCGAAGAAGAACCATAGTATTGTGGACAAATACGGAAAAATTATTATTCTTATAAAGGAATTTTCTGTGACTATTACACTCTTACTACGTCATACTACTTTTGACCAATAAAACAGTACGAAAGGACGTATTTCAACCAATCATGGCTGCTTATCGCACAATTTTATCGCGTCCCTAGCATTTGTTTAATTTTATCGCGTCCCTAGCATTTGTTTAATTTTATCGTGTCCCTAGCATTTGTTTAATTTTATCGCGTCCCTAGCATTTGTTTCTTTGTTTGCCAACATTTGAAACTGCGTTGGTCTGGACGTCAAAAATATATATATATATATAATTACAAACCACTCCAGTCGATGCACAGCAGTTTCAAATATGACTCGCATTGGCATTCAAGAACAAGAATTAATAAAAATCACTGATCATACCTATGCATCTTCTGAAATCCGATTTACAAATAAATGAAGAGCACCATTCGGAAATTCTGAATAAGTTGAATACACCATGTAGGCCTAAATCAACAAGTTCCACTTCTATTATGCACACGTCCAATATAACATCAATTGAACCACCAACCACATTCAAATTTGAAAATTGTACATTCAATAATTATTCCTTTTAAAATTATTCATTCGGAAATTCTGAATAAGTTGAATACACCATGTAGGCCTAAATCAAAGAGTTCCACTTCTATTACGCACACGTCCAATATAACATCAATTGAATCACCAACCACATTCAAATTTGAAAATTGTACATTCAATAATTATTCCTTTTAAAATTATTCATGTTTATTTTTTATGTCATCGTCGTTAATTAAAACTTTTCTAACACTTGTGTATATTAGTTAGGTTATGTTATAGCTTCTGCTCTGATAGGATAAAAAGAACTTCTGCTATATGATATTATGGATAGTCATGTATCAGAGATTGTTTAATATTAAGATTTATTGAATAGTAATCATTACAGTGTCTGTATAATAACACTACTGCCATCTAGCATGCATCTAGCGTAATATTTGTAATGTTGAGATGGTACAATAATACATTTGAAGACAGTTGTATTTTCGTAAGTCAATTAATATTTTATTGTATTGGAGTACTTCGTTACTTCCAATCTTTATATATTTTCTTCTAATCGTGTAATAGTCAATTAAATCCCACTCGAGTTTTGATTTATCGATAAAATCAAAACATCTAGTGAGATTACTGTTGATAACACAGGTTTCCTTAACCTAAAGATACCAGAAACTTATCTTCTTCCTCCAGTTCTCTCGATCTGGTCAGTCTTCGTCTGTCAGGTTTCTTTTATGCATAATCTTCTCAATTTCCTCTGCCTATGTGGGTTGTGGTCTACGTCTCTTCCTTCTTCATTCTGGTTGCCAAATTAGGGTTTCTCTATTTAATCTATTTTCTCTTCTCATAACATGTTCGTGCCATCTTACAAGCAAACATTCTCATAGGGACAGGTAAAAAAGTTATTTTTTTTCTTTCACCATGTTAATAATGTCAAAACAAGTGTTTATACAATTTTTGGCCACTCCACCGCAATTACGAAAGTGATTTTTTTCTGGGGAAGTTTACAAAAAAAAAAAAAGCACAATTTCATGGAAAAACTTTTTGAAATAGATATAGCAATTGTTGCGCTATTTTTCAACATATTCCCCACTGGAATTGAGACATCTGTCGTACAATGGGATCACCTGTGTTGTGCACCTCTCTGTTTATCTCATGGTATGACAAATATCTCAATTCTAGAGGGGAATATGTTGAAAAATAGCACAACAATTACTGTATCGGTTCCAATAACTCTTTCCATGAAATTGTGCTTTTTTCTGTAAATGGGTCCAGGGAAAATCACTTTCTGGACGATCTCGTAATTACGGTTGAGTGGCCAAAATTTGTATAAGCACTTGTTTTGACATTATTAACATGGTGGAAGAAAAAAGGTTAACTTTTTTATCTGCCCCCATCAGAATGTTTGCTTTAGAGACCTGCAAAACTGCGCACATAACCGGTTTAGATTCGATCGGTCGGAGCTACAACCGGCTAGGATGAACATCGGACCGGATACCCGGTTGTCGAGCGGTTACGCCTGATGTATTGCAGAGTACTAGTACTGTACTAGTAGACAAAACGTTAGGCGCACTTACATGAAACTGACGTTTTTCGAGTACACAACCGGAGTAACAAGGAAATTTACGTTGTCTTATTGAAAAAAAAAAAAAGTTTTTGCAAATACTCTTACAGTTCATTCGACACTGTAACACATATATTTTCTTTATTATTCTGAACTTGCAGTAACTTTATAAATGTGGTTTATATTTTAAACTTTTAGAGTTTTACTAATGAAAGTTGCTTACAGATATGTTAAACAATGTTATAGCTTTTCACAGAACAAGACGTGCACAAGCCATGTATATTTTTCTTACCAATAAACGCTATATAGCTGGCGTTTTACTATACCAGTGTTAAACAGTATACGTCATAACTTCATCATTTGATTACGTCGTAACTCTTTCTCGTCACATATTGACTGAATCTTGTTCGATTTGTATAACCCAATAATCGATATTACATAAGTTCATATAAGATCGCGAATTATTTAGAACACAAATCTCACACAGAAAGAAATGGTAAGAAAGAAGAAAATACGATCTCCAAATAACACCAGGTACATTTCATCATACAATAACTCTTTAACATTTTATCAATATACAAACAGAGTAATAATATTGAAGGATATTTATTTTGTTGAATTACACAAATATGTTTGCTTCAAATAGGAATACAAATAATTTGACACTTTAATACATTTATTTTTGTATTTCGAACTTGCAGTAATTTTACTAGTAACAGAAAAATAAATGAACAATACGATTACTTTGGCTCCCAATGGTGGTTGTTTTGTACAAAATAAGTATAATTTACACATTTCTAAACTACGAATAGCAAAAGAATAGCAAGGTTTAGAAACAAATCATTCTGTATAGAAAAGATCTACTTCAGAGAAAACAAGTGTCATTCAAAGAACTATTTTATTACACACGTGCTAATATCAATTATTTGATGTTCACAATTATTATTATGGCCTATTATCATAGACTACATGATCAGAGTTGACTTCTTGTGTTTATGTATTAATAAATCTGTTTTACTAGTCTAAAGTTACGCTCGGTGGAAACACTTATTCATGGAATGGCCAATATTCGTTTCACAAGTGTTGCTAGAGACGCTAGAGTTGTTTGGTGATCTTTCCACCAATTTAGTATGTAGAAAATCAAATAAGCATAATGTATAATATGAGATATAATAAGTAAATAAATCCAAAATAGAATTACAATTAATCACAAAACATAAAATTAAATAATTATTAACTCTAAATGCATTCCTCCAAAACAGTAGCTATTCATATACAGGGTGGAAGTGAAATAACCTTGCAGATTGTACGGGGCGATAAGGTTCACTTAAATGAATGGAAAACCTATATTACGTTTTGTGATTAAATGCACGGTTATTAGAAAATTGAGTTGGAAGTTTCAGCAGCCTGGCAACATCGCCGCTAGTTGCACACTGCTTTTTCTTCTTCAATACAGATGTAAAGACATCAACGAACTCAGGTCTGTCTCCCTAGGTCAAGCATGTCAAAGTGGGCCATAGATAGTATTTGTCATAGCTGTGGTTCGACTTTTCTACAGTGGCCAGATGATTCACATCTCAGCTGAGAGTTCGATTGCTCGAAAATTAGTTGCTAGACTCTAGTCATAGTAAACATACTAAAAGCATTGGTTGTAGTATGTTTCAGAAGATATAAAGTTGTTTTTGTTTTAGTTTTACCATTGATTGAGTTTACTGTTTTAAGTGTGTCATTATTGTAATATTATAATTCAGTTTTCTAGTGTAAGCAAAACTTACAAGCTTGGTAATTTGTGGATACCGTAAGTTTTTTTTCTGCAATTTACGCTTTACAACGTCTGTAGTTTCACGCTGCATGCTGTTTGTTCCTCTTGACGATACGCAGCTATAATATCTGCATGGTTCAGTGTGATCTTCCTTTTATACGCCAGAGTCGTCCACTCACAGAGAGATCGAATCAACTCGAATACTCGTTAAACCGAATACTGAGGCAGTACGCAAGCAGCTGTACTTCGCATACTGCCTATAGCGTCAGGCGTTCAGTAGCACTATGTAGGGTTTCTTCTTTTACAACCGGTTTTGCAGGACTCTAGTTTGCTTGTTAGCTGCATTTCTTTACTCACTTTAACAATATCTTTTAGAACATCCATTTTCACTCTTATCATAGTATTTATTATTATTATTATTATTATTATTATTATTATTATTATTATTATTATATCATCATTGTTATTATTACGTCATTTCTACAAGACATTCACACAGTACTAACTATATCGTATTTGTATGTGTGCAGAGGCGGCGAACAATGTCCAAGAAGGTATTGCAGAGACGACACAAGAGGGTTTCTAACAGTCACCAGATAACACAAACTGCTCTCCGAACCCCAGCAGGGTGCTGCCCAAGCGGCTCCGTCTGGCATTGTCACTCCCCGGATACTAGTGAGCAAGACCCAAACATCCCTGGTTTTGCATTTCCGCCTGCATGGTTTTCTAAAGTCCCAGTCCGGTAGGGGACACATTCGTCAACACTGCAAAGAGAAACAGCAACTGGCTTGCCGTTCCCAATTAACATCACCGAAGCTCGTACTCATGACCTTGAGAGCAATTTTTATGTTGGAATGTGATGATACGAAATTAAGGAAGCGTAGAATGTAGCGGAGTGTGTTGGTGGAATGAAATGTGATGATGAGGGAATGGAAGGACTTCTAGGAACACAACTCCGAATTTGTTCACGGCTACTATCAGTTCAGTCGAACATGAGTTCGCGGGATCATAAGTCGGCACTCTAGCACTAAGCAACCGGAGGGACACAGAACTGTTTCCAGCCAAAGACAGACAAGACGCAAACTAAGGGTAATACCCGATGGGGAGAAAAGTCTCCACTTCATTACCGGGAATCGAACACCGAATTTCTAGAGTAAAATGCTACATTCAGCTTCAACGGAAATTTGACAGAGTTCAATATATGATAATTATGATACCGTAGTTGTTGTGTATAAACAAAAAGCTGAAAATGTTTCCACAAAAAAAGGAAACATTCTCTTACAATAATTTATTGTATGACAGAATAGTGAAACAACGTAGTGCTAGATTAGTCAATTATTTTTTTTCGCGACGTTTGCAACTGGAGATGCCGCAGAATTTACCAATATACGCGATGATTTCAAGTCCGGCTACCTCATCATCAGTGGGAAAGGAACCAGTAGAACGACTCCTGAAATTATGTAACCCACACATCATTGAAAGGGAAAGTAATCAAATTTCCGAGCTTAGTCGCTAGATGGTAGCATAGGATAGAATAACTTACAACAAATGCTATAAGCGAGACCACAATACTTCCTTAGTGTCAAATCACTGAGAAAATAATTATTATGCATTAACGATTGTCAGAGTTACAATAAATTATAACACAAGAAACTTCCACACACCAAGTTTAATCATTATTGTCAGTATTACCTCGCAAAAGCATAACATCGGTAGTCCAAAATGTTTAAATGTACGGGAAGTTTCTATATCCTAAACTCGGTGACGTCAGTTCTTCAGGACAGATCGCTGATAAATAAAGAAACTAATTTTAGCATATATATTGTTGTTGTTTAGTAAATTGTCCGAAGATATATTTGAACCTCATAAGTGATACCAATAAGGTATCACTCATGAGGTAGCTAAGTCAGGCGATAATGGGTAGGGTGGCGAGTTCCTTTCCCTCTCCATTCATCAATGAAGGCACACTGCAGACCGTTATTTGTGAATGAAAGAATAATGACTGTAACATCACTGTATATTTACAGTATCAAGTCCTAAATTTTGTCAAAGGTAATTCACAAATGAATGATGTTCGCGTATACAACACCAGAAATCGTGATCTTTTTGATATACCTAAATGCAGGCTAACCAAAATAACGGACAATTATTTTATTATGTCTTTAAAAATTGCAAATAAATTTCCGACACATGTTTTCAATCTGGAAAGGAAATCTTTTAACAGACTTGTCTCTGGTTCATTAATCAACAAACCCTTGTATGATATTAATTAGTTTTTTAACGTTAATGTTGTTGAGTGTTCCTGATACAATTTTATTTTGTATCTCTTTTGTTTATTTTATATGTACTACTTGACTTTGTCAATTGCACAAATTTGTGTTCACTGACTGTACGATACTCAATATAAGTACATCGCTGACTAGTAACATTTTACACTAATCAGACTTCAGATGAATACAAACAATTGATCTTCCTCTGACACATATCGTCAAGTGAAATGTACTGCCTGATAAGATGTACATCCTTTGACACGGAAATTGGTCGCTGTTCAGAGACCAAGTCCCACCTAGGAATTGCTCGGGAATCATCGTATGCACTGTGTTTACAAGCGTACGTTTTATATAGACAGATTCGAAGCCCGGTCTTTGTAACGAGAATAATGAGCTCTATCGCTAAGCCATTAATGCTTCGTAGGGAATACGTCGATTCATGACAACAGATACGTCGCTGATTTCATCCTCGGACCTCTATGCTTAATGTTTCCCTGTGTGATTCTCACGTGAACCCGAACGATACATACAAATTCACGCTACAGGAGAGCGACCATTTTCGGTGTCAAAGGTTGTATATATGATCCAGAACCTCAATCAGAGGTAATATACATATATGGTATAGTCAAACCAATTCTTTTATGAAAAATAGGAAAGGATATCCAAATTAAATACTATAAAGTAATGATCGTTCATGTATTAATTTATGCAACTGAAACATAGGCGCCAAAAAGAAATCAAGAAACAAAGCTGAGTTTTCAGATACAGCATAACATTTCTCTACTCAGCTGCTGAATATTCCTTACTAAAACGCAGTGACTGTTTTCAGAACATGGGAGGAGTGATAGTAGGAGGAAGAAGAATAAAGTGCACAAGATTTGCTGATGATATGACGTTGTTAGCAGAAGAGGAAATGATAGTAAAGGATATGGTACTGGAGCAGTATGGGATGAAGATAAATGCAAATAAGATGAATAGCATGGTCATAGGAAGAAAAATACAGAAGATAAACTTGCGAATTGAAAATGAGGCAGTAGAGCAAGTGGACAGCTTCAAATACTTGGGGTATACTATAAGCAGTAACATGAGCTGCTGCCAGGAAGTCAATAGGAGGATAGCAGTGGCAAAGGAAGCTTTTAATAGAAAAAGGAGCATCTTCTGCGGACCTGTGGAAAAAGAACTAAGGAAGAGACTAGTGCAGTGTTTCGTGTGGAGTGTGGCATTGTATGGGGCAGAAATATGAACATTACGACGAAGTGAAGAGAAGCGAATAGAAGTATTTGAAATGTGGATATGGAGAAGGATGGAACGTGTGAAGTGGACATGCAGAATAAGAAACGTAGCTGTGTTAGAAAGAATGGGTGAAGAAAGAATGATTCCTAAACTGATCAGAAAGAGGAAAAGGTATTGGTTGGGTTACTGGCTGAGAAGAAACTGCCTACTGAAGGATGCACTGGAAGAAATGGTGAACAGGAGAAGAGTTTGGGATAGAAGAAGATATCACATGATAGACGACATTAAGATATATGGTTCATATGAGGAAACAAAGAGGAAGGCAGAAAATAGGAAAGACTGGAGAAAGCTGGGTTTGCAGTTAAAATATGTCCTTGGGCAGAACACTAAATGAAATCAAACGCAGTGGCGGTTTCTGGCCTGGTTTTTAGATCTATGCAAACAACGTTTATCACCACCATTATTATTATTTTAAACGAATCGAGACTGAATTGTTACTCCTCCCAATAGCATTTCAATTATTTTTTTCTGAGCAGCGATTTGTTTAACAGCGACACAGCATTAGTTTCCATTCAATCCAACGAGGCGTGGGAATTGTCCTGCCATCTGGCTGACGATCTAAATTCTCACTCGTTTCTGCTAGCGCATCTTTTTCACTAAAGGAGCCTTTCAATAGCGTAATGGGAACACTGGATGTGCAAACTTTGCGACTGAGAGTTCATTCCCTACATCGAATAATAATAATAATAATAATAATAATAATAATAATAATAATAATAATAATAAAATAAATTTATGAGAAATATCATGAGACAAGAGAGGTTTCCGTCATCAACAATGTTTTCTAATCCTTTATAGCTTATATAAAAATAATCCCAAAAAAATTACTAGTCACTCCTTCAGTCACTATCTCACACTGAATAATAAAACAGACGATCACAGAAAAAATAACTACATGATGATCTGTTTGTGTATGGAAAAAATAAAAACACCGTAAAACATTTACTACTGAACCTTATTTGTTGAAACTTTGTGCATAGAACACTGAAAGATTGGAGATTCCTCAGAACTCAACATGACTCCATTGCGCACCCTGCACAACTCATAACGGTGATGAATTCAGCCCATGTCGTCGTAACATAAGAGGGGTGATTTGTTAAAAATCTTGAGTAATTTTTACTCTCAGATCATCAATGTTCCTGGGTTTCTGTGAATAGACAATGTCTTTAACAAAGCCCCACACGAAGAAGTCAGGAGGGGTTAGATCTGAACAGTTTGGGGGCCAAAGCCAAGAGATAGCTGCTTCTCGTACTAGGTTTCGCCTGTGCATGTTTTTTAACACAGAACCTGTTTCTACAAATATTCGATACCACAACATTATGGAATCGTATTTAGGTACATTACGCACACCATACCCACGTCGAAATTCCCTTTGAACTCTTAACACTTTCAAACTTAGCATACCAAAGAACACATTGTGCCTGCTGTTGATTTGTAGTAGCCATTTTAATCATCTACGATATTCATTTGTCCTTTCAGATTATGCATTGTTGATTGTCATATATGGAAATTCCCATCTTTGAATCAGAATATAACCAGCAAGAAATTTTTCGTGCTATCATAATTGACTTATAATAATAAATTAATATTATCCATACCCAAACAAATCAGACTGTATATTTGAAAGCCTCGAGTATAGCCTGTAGACTCAACAAAAAAAATCTTTGTGATATCCGAAAGGATGATGGTATAAGGAATCGATACGCGTCCAATGCTTGCAAGCGAAGATAATGATGACTAAGTTTTAATAATATGTAGTGTACACACAGATTACGGAATGGAAATTTCTGACAGTATTATGTAGGCCTACATATGATAGTAAACATCATTATCATCATCATCATCATCATCATCCTCTTCGTCGCCGTCAAGTTGTTTTATTTAAAGACGCTCGCAACTGTCTAGGTCATATTAGCGTCGCCGATATGCCGGAATTTTATCCCGCAGGAGTTCTTTTACATGCCAGTAAATCTGCTGACAAAAGCCTGTCGCATTTAAGCACACTTAAATGCCATCGACCTGGGTCTGAATCGAACCCGCAACCTCGAACACAGAAGGCCAGCACTATACCGACTGCGTCACCCAGGGCGACTCATCGTCGTCGTGTTCAATACCTATGTATCAGGTTCATTTGAATCTGATACAACTCCGTCCGTTGTTTGAGATCAATATCCACATTGTTCTGGATAGTCCAAGGTTTCTTGTGCCATGTGGTTTGTAGAAGACGATAGATTTTATAATCCTAAAATCTAGCGTCCTAAATTAATATCGTTGCCATTTATCGCGATTTTATTCTACTTTCTACCACTTCCCGTCTATTTTAGGTTTTAACGTTGTAACCAACTGTTTTACGCATAAATCTCGGGAAACATAGAGATATAACTTTTGGGTAGTGCAAGCAACCAAGACTGACAGAGGGACGTTATAGGAAACACGATTCTAATAATTCTAACAGGCCATCTTCTTTCTTGATTGGCAAACTATTGTTTTCCATTAATAGGAGATTTTTCCTACAATTGCGTTTTCTATTGCAGAAAAGTTAATTTTCCCTCAATTTAAATGTCAATGAATTTGCTATTTATACTTCAAAAGCTATAGGACGTGAGCTTATTATCATGTGTTGTTAGAAAGCCAGTGAGAGTGGAAAATAAATCGAATTATCGATTGTTAACTGAGCGAGACCACAAGTTTAATTATTTCTTTATCTTTTACATTTTTACCTCTTTACCTCCTGATTTTCCTTCCCTCTTTGAATTTACCTCTTATTCGCCTATAGCAGGCATGTCAATTGATGCCCATAGGAGCAAGCGCGCACTTTAGAGCCCAGGAGAGCCTGAGCGCTTTACAACGGAAAGGAAAGAGACAGACGAAAGAGGTGGTATATGCCGCTTGGTCGAACTATATTCAGGGATGGCCAGCACTGAGTCAATAGGTAAAGGGAAGAGAACTTATTAAAACTGTATCCATGTTAATTTTTAGATTTGCCTGAGAAGTATAAGTGCATTATAAGAATGTAAGTTTTAATTTTAATGCTCATTTTTCACAAGTTTGATTTTTTTATTCAAAAGATATATTTTCTCAACTTTTCGTATAGAAAAGTGAAATTTTCAGGCATAGGCCTATTTATTTAGTAGCCTTACAGAATGTTTTCGTAAATATAATATACCGTATATACGTATTACAGAAGATAGTGTATTGAAAATTTTGAAAATATTCGCATGAAAATTGTTTGTAAGGAAATGAATTAACAAAGCAACTACTGTTGCATCGTAGGCAAAATATACGTGTCCATGTGTTATAAAAATGTCAGCTCTATAGCTTCAGCAGATTTCGAGAAAATAATTTAATATTCTGATGATAGGAAGTTGGTAACAAATATCACCTTAAAAGCATAATGCGATAAGAGTTTTGTTGTGTAATATTAGTTACACTTAAAACAGATACAGTACCTAGGTAACTTTGCTTTGTACTGTAATATTGTTTTGATTAGTTTATTGATTACATTTGTAAGGCTAAAGATACCATCAATATAAATTCCAACTTATCATGTGATACTCAATCTCTTTCTTTGGAATATCACTTTCTTTATGAATGATGTGTTTCATCCACTTAATACAGTATAATGTTATACTACTATGGAATTTAAGTGAATATTCCTTCTTAACTCTCTATAATGTTATTAAGATTTAAAACACAAGTGCAATATTAAGAAATCAGTGTTAGTACTTTTGTTTTACAGACAATATAGATAATATTAAACAGAAAGGCGCCATATAAAAATAACGACATAAAATTTCACGTTCCGTTTGAAGTTTGTACACCTCTGTTTTCTTAATCCAACAGGTTGCTTATTCATATACACAACCCTTCCTCTTTCCATACTGAGCGCTTGCTGCCCGCGCACAACGTCAAGGTCAGAAAAATGCGCTTGCTTTGGCATCACTGGCCTATAGTAAACACCATCTGCTTATATTCTTCCCATATTCTTGATTTTACCCTTTCCCATCCTTCTCTTCTTTTCATCTATTCACTTCATTTTTTTTCCACCACTCTGTTCTCCTTCTCTTGTTATTTCTCCTGTTTTCATACTCATCTTATTCTCTCTCAACACAATCTTCTCTTTCTCTCTTGCTCTTCCTCTTATTTTCATCCTCACCATCTTATTTTCTCTAATAAAATTCCTCTCTTTTTCTCTTGCTCTTTCTATTATTTTCTTTCTCCAACTTATTTTGTCCCATCACATTGTTCTATTTCTTACATTCATCCACAGCATCTCATTTCATTCCCAGAGCACATCCATCTCTCTTTCTCTTGCCTTTTCTCTTATTTTCATCCCCATCATCTTATTTTCTCCCATCACGTTCTTCTCTCTTCTCTTGCTTTTTCTCTTATTTTCATCATCATATTATTATGTTCCCAGATCATAGCCTTATTTCTTTCTCTTGTTTTCATCATCATATTATTATGTTCCCAGATCATAGCCTTATTTCTTTCTCTTATTTTCATCATCATATTATTATGTTCCCAGATCATAGCCTTATTTCTTTCTCTTGTTTTCATCATCATATTATTATGTTCCCAGATCATAGCCTTATTTCTTTCTCTTATTTTCATCATCATATTATTATGTTCCCAGATCATAGCCTTATTTCTTTCTCTTGTTTTCATCATCATATTATTACTTTCCCAGATTATATCCTATTTCATCATATTATTATGTTCTCATTATATATTGTATTTTTTTCTCTTGTTTTCATCATCATATTATTATGTTCCCAGATTATATCCTTATTTCTTTCTCTTATTTTCATCAACATATTATTATTTGTTTATTTTATTTTCATCATATTATTATCATTTCCTTTCTCTATTTGTCTGATCTTGTAAAACTCATTTTATTACCCATTAAATATTCAATTCGTATTTACAGGTGTCACTGTTACAATTATAAAATACTTCTTATCGTTGAATCACCAGTGGGAAAAATAATATTTTAGTTAACAATATCGTATGGTTTCTTTCATTTATACACAGTATATATTGTGAAACTTTTCTTTGTATGTTTCTTCTACCTTTTCATTTATGACAACCCATACTGATAGGTAGTTTAAAATAAAATAATATGAATTCTAGAAGCCGGATTTGCTGTTGGTCAGCATGGTAAAAGGCCACAGAAAGACATCTTTCTTAGCTAAGAATGGAACCTGTGTCTGCTGAATTACGTTCACAAACACTGCCAATGCAGACACAGCGTGGATATGATAGTCTTATTTTAATGTGACATTTCGTGGTTTCCTAATCTTGTCTTCAAGGAAGTTTCCGTATATTGGAAGTGAACGATAAATCTCAGGGGTTGATTCTTGGTCTCGTGTACCGTTGGGTGCTGTAATTCTGTGTACCTCGTGACGACCGGTTTAAATATTAAGGCTAACCGCGTGCCTGACCGTGTTCTAGATATTGTTTGTCCCTCCACCACATCACGATGACCTTTCCTCCTCCAATTTATGTCTTAACTTACTGTTTGTGTTTAACACATTAAGTTCCGGAAACGTAAATTTACATTATCATAAACATTTTTCCATTTTGAAGTGAAAGTTTGAATATGTGGATTTTCAAAAGAAATAGAGCATTGGCTAAAATATGAACTAACAGGAGGAAATAAAGCAATACAAAGTGAAATTGGATGCAGTGCAGGAGGTATGTAAACAGGAAAAACAAAAGGTAGAAGGAGATAAGGACGAGATCGATGAAAAGAAGAGGAGGATGAGGAGAAGACCTGAAGGATAAGTGACAGAAAGAGTAGAAGAAAAAGAAATGAATAGAAGGAGGGGCGAAAAAGACAATGAGATGGAAAAATGAGATGACTAGAAGAGATTGATGATAAAAACAGCACAAGGATACAAGGGTAAGCAAAAGTAAGAAAATAATAAATAAATAAATAGACCAGACGAAAGTAAATAAAGACAGTCAACGTGCATGAAGGACAGAATGGGAGAAAGACAAAAATAAGAATATGGGAAGGACAAAAAGGGGAAAAGAAACTTGAGAAAAAGAGAAGGTGTAGATGATGAAAATAAGAGAATAGCATGAGGAAATGAAAAGAATATGATGAGGATGAAAATAAGTTACATGCAAGAGGAAAACAGAAGGTTATGATAAAAGTAAGAAGGTGAAGACGGAAATAAGACAAAGAGTAAGAGTAGGTTGTTCTTTAGTCAACTGTCCGAAGACAGGTCTGAACCTCACAAGTAATGCCAATAAGACACCACTTATGAAGCAACATAGGAGAAGAATGTGACAAGAGAAAGAAAGTGGATGGGAATGAAAACAAGAGAAAGAACAAGAGAAAAAGAGAAGAATGTGATAAGAGGAAATGTAATGAGAATGAAAACAAGAGAGAGCTCAAGAGAAAAATGTAATAAGACAAAATAGATTAAGACGATATTTTATTTATTTTATTTAATCTGACAGGATTAAGGCCATAGTGCCTTCTCTTCCATCCTAGTAGATAGCGCAGGGAGAAGAATGTGGCGAGAAAAATTAAGATGAAGATTAAAATAAGAGGAAGTGCCAGAGATAAAGAGAAGAAGGTAATGAGAGAAAATTAAATGATGAGAATGAAAATAAGAGAAAGTGTAGAACATCATGAGAGAAAATATGAGGATGAAAATAAGAGAAAGAATAAGAGGAGGGGAAAGAATGTGATGAGAGACCATGCAAGTACGGCATGGGATACTGTGTCCGCTACCATTCGTTATTCTTATCGTTTCTAGTTGCTGTAATTAAGTGGTCGTCAGCATCCGCTGAAATGGGTAACGGGTAAGCAGCGTATCGCAATATGCGCCGACGTGCAGAAGGGAGAGGTAGAAAGCATATCCGCTACCAGCCACGGATGCACAATAGTGCAGTCTCTTATCCGCGGTAAGAGACACTAGTCCGAGGGTATATTGTGTTGATGACCGCTGCTGTAATTGGAAAATGAATCTTAAATAAAGCATTACCTCATACCATTAGTAGTGTCCAGAGAGGTTTCTGACGTAGGTGATTTTTGAGTACTTAGATTTCCCCTGCTACTTTATTCCACCATTGATTCATTATCGTCATGTTTTTTTCAGTTGGTTATTTAAGGATGCTGTACCAACTACTAGGTTATTTAGCGTCAATGGGATTGGTGATAACGGGATGAGGCCGAGGATTCGCCGTAGATTGCCTGACATTCGCCTTATGGTTGGGAAAAACCTCGGGAAAAACTCAACCCAAGCGGGAATCGAAGTCACGCCAGCGCGGAACTCCGGATCGGCAGGCAAGCGCCTTAGCCGACTGAGTTACGCTGGTAGCATCGTCATGTTATCATCTCATCAGGTGTCCTCTGTGTCCTGATCGTTAACACAGAGGTGCTTATCGGGCGGGATAATAGATCCCTATGCACTGTAGCCTGAAAGAGATTTTTTTTGTGCATCCGTGATGGAACAAGCTGAGTGCGACTATGCTGCACGGCTATGCCGGTCCAACATCCGCACCACGCATTTCTCTCCAGCATTCATATCTGTATACCTCGGTTGATCTGCCGTTCCTCATAGATCAATGCACGAGTTGTCATATCCCCGTCAAGGAATGAGATCCTGTAGGGACATCGTGTCTCCGTACGCAAATCCAAGAGTCGCCAGGAACTCGCCACCACTGCCATCTATAAATCTTTGGACAAACCACGAGTGACATACATTGCGGTGGACGTTGGATTCAACGTCAAGTAACACAAGAGATGCCGTATTTTTCGAAATGGAGATTATAATGAAAGGAGAACTGCGGTGAGTGTTGATGGAATTATGACGGAAAACGGGAAAACCCCGAGAAGATCTCTCACAAATCTGGCTTAGTCCACCACAAATATGACTGCGTCATCACCAAGATTTGAACTCGGATCTGCAATCGTCGTAAGTCAGCGCTGTCATCTCAGCTACCAAGACGGCTGCCATACCTGCCATTTAGAATCGAGGTTTGTGGTATCAGACCTAGTCGAGATCGTTGGATTTTTAAGGGAGATAGAAATGCTTAGTGTGGCTTTCTTCAGAAAGAAAATAAAGTTATAAGACTTGTTTCATACACAGATATACACGATGATTCACGAGGATTTACCGTTCCTTGCGGAGCTTATTTCCGAAGACATTCTGAACAAAAAGTGTCATATAAACATTTGTCCTAATCTTAATATTTTCAGAATTACACTAATTTGAAGTTGTTTGTAAAATACCACTATTCTTGAGTTTTAAGGATAAAAGAATATCACAAATAAAGAATGAAGCCACCGGCGTGGCTCAGTCGGTTAAGGCCGGTCTGAAGTTGCGTTCGGGTGCGGGTTCGATCCCCGCTTGGGCTGATTACCTGGTTGGGTTTTTTCCGACGTTTTCCCCAACCGTAAGGTGAATGCCAGGTAATCTATGGCGAATCCTCGGCCTCATCTCGCCAAATACCATCTCGCTATCACCAATCTCATCGACGCTAAATAACCTCCTAGTTGATACAGCGTCGTTAAATAACCAACTAAAAAAATAATTAACTATTCAGGAGCATCATGTCTTTAATTAGCTAGTATTCTGAAGATAAAAATGTGTTGTGAATTCCACAGCTGCTTCGTACATAATTTTTTTTTTTCGATTTTTAACTATAAAATTACATTTTCTTACGCATTTATCACAATTGTTACAAATCACGCCACTCTGATCAATTCTTTAAAACTGTACATTAGAATGCATAATTAAAATGTAAAGAATCAAGTTCCTAAAGTCGTATGATTTGTAACCATTTTTGTGATAAGTGCGTAACAATGATGTCATTTTTAGTTAAAAATTGAAAAATAAAATCTGTGCAAAACAATCAACAACACATGTTTAGCTTCAGAACACTAGCCTATTAAAGAAATGACACTTCTGAATAGTTCATTCTCTATTTGTAATGTTTTTTTACCCTTAAAACTAAAGAAAAGATACATTTTACTACCAACTTCAAATTAATATAACTTTGAAAATATTGAGTTTAAAATACATGTTTATATGACTTTCTTTGCTCAGAATGTCTTCGGAAATAAACTCCATAAGGGACGGTAAATACTCGTGAATCACCCTGTATAGTATATGTAAAATAACTATGTCCCTTAATGAGAGGGTACCAGGCAATATTCGGCGGTAATATCTGGTCCAAGTCAAAATTTACAGGTAGCACAATGGGTGTGCATGAGTGGTATTAAATGTGTGTGAGTTTAACCCACCTTGACACCTGTAATCCAGTCCATACCATTATCACTTCAACGTCTCTGTAGTTTCATAGGAACGTTAAAGAAGTTATTACAATCATTCCTCAAACGTTTTGATATCTAACAATTACAGGGGCAAAGGTGAAGGAGCAATGTCTGGAGTGTGACCTTAAACTTCTTGCCGTAATCTATAAAAAGGCGTTAGATAACATCAAGTAGATGGTCTGTATAAAAAGAGGTGTGTCTCTCTAAAATGCTCCATCAGAAATATAAAAGAAAAGGCAGAGGGGAAAGACGGGAGGAAGGGGAGACAGAACCAGTCGAAGAAGAACATGCGGAGTGGATTATCTGGTTGATTGGTAGCCGGTCTGGTTGCCTATTATAATTACAGTGTGGGTGAAGAGAAAGTCTGCAGCCGAAGGCTGAGAGATACAGGGTTCAACGTCCTCGCCTGGCATTACGTGGTCTACCGCTCCAGTAAATCACTCAGAAGCACGCACGTTAATCTGCAGAACACGTCATGTAGCATTTAGTTTGCTTCTATCTCTCTGTATATATATAAAAGGAAACACAAATAAAAGTGGTTTAGTCATTTTCATTTCACTGTAATTCGTTTCCTTTTGTAAGTGATATTTTTATTACTCGAATAGATGTAATTTCTATGTACAAAAAGCGCCTACTTCCTTCTAAATGAGTCCAGGTCTCGGTGGCCCACTAACCTGCCTTCTTCTCTCAGTCAAGTTTTTTATTATTCTTTCTTTCCTTTAAGAGGATAGGGGTTATACGAATCGTAGGTATGCAGTATACACACTCCCCACACCAGAACGACCAGTTTCGGCGCCACTTTCGTGCCAACACTTCCCCCTCTTTGTCTTCCGCATTGGGGAAACTTTACAGCTAGTGCGGATCTCTCAGAGCCTGCTGTATTCCGTTTTCAACCACTTAATACTTTTAAAAAGAACTGGATTTATTAATCTACAACCGCTAGTGTTGTTTCCCACATTTATTAAAATAAATAATGAAATTCAGGATTTTATTTAGCAATTATTTTCTTTATACTTGTAATTCATAAATATTAACCTGATGATACGGTGATAATGGAACAATGATATGAAAAGACAAAGAACACTGAAGCACTTGAAGTAAACCTGGCTCACAGTCGTTTGAGATCCCCAAAAATCATAGTTATAGTTATAAACAAAGTGGGGGAGAATAGGACAATGCTATTGGTGTATGAGATGAATTGAGTAGCATCGATTGACTGATGAAGTACAGAAATAAAGCCTAGAACTTAGGAAAATAAGTGATTAGTAATTAAATGTATGTAAAAGTATAAAATGAGCTGCAAGATAGGAGATAAACATAATATGAGCCGTTCAGAGCAAAAGTGGTGTAAGTCAAAATTGGGTAATCAGGTTTAAAGTAAAAATTCTGCAAGATACAACGCAAAGTAGCAATTAATATGTCCTTCGTGCTGTCCACTGACTACTAATAGTTTAAATAAATTGAATATTAATTGCTACTTTGCGCTGTATTTTACAGAATGTTTACTTTAAACCTCATTACCCATTTTTTACTTACACCACTTCTGCTCTGAACGGCTCATATATGACAACAGTAGCTGTAAAAAGAGTCGCTAAATCGTGGGCTCAGAATCACAAGGTTCTATCTGACATTTTTAGCAAAATGGAGATTTTTGTTGCATTGAATTCTGCTACTTCACAGCTATCTACCATATAAATTATATGTTGATATCTCAGTTATTGTTCGTGATAAAGTTAGTTTGAAAAGGTTATCTGCATTGATTTTATTAACAACCAAACTTTCAAAATACTCTCCTGTAAAATTTACTAAACACTAGAAAGAACCTTGTCATTCTGAACTCTCGAAATATCTTATTTGTTGTGTCTAATGTAGTGAAACCAAAGCTCTTATCTCCACCATAGGCAGGAGTTGCAGCCTTTTGGGGACCCTCGAAGCAGTTAATATCTACGTCAGCGCATTAATATCGCCATTCAGCGCGGTAATTCAACAAGTAATCTTGCATCCTTCCCTGAGTCGTCTTATTTAGATGAAATTTTCTTTCTTCAATTAATCAATTTATATCAATACACCATATTGTGTTTTATTATACTTTGACTCTGTATGTAGCATTTATTTTCATGTTCATGATACTTAATTTTTGAAGGGTTCAGAGCCATAGTGGGCCAAGCGCCATTTATTAAAAACGGAGAAAGCAAGGCTTAAAGTTAACTGAATACCATAGTTTAATGAAGATTGACATATCATTTAGTTTTAATGTGCATACTTTAAATTACTTGCTTTATGTTTCATTAGATTATGGTAATCACTTAATTTTAGCCCTTGTTTTCTTCGTTTTTAATATTTGCCGCTTGGCCCACTATGGCTCTGAACCCTTCATTTATTGCATCTTGTTAAATCAGGTCATAGGACATTCACCTACAATGTACAAAATATTATTCTTCTGACTAAATTAGTCATAACCAGGGAAAGGATTTATATGTAAATACATATTTACTTATAAAGCTAATATAATTTATATTTTGCATTATCTTTATGTTTCACAATGTGTAGGGTTGAAAAATCCTACTTTTATTTTCCATATTTTTCCATATTTTAGAGTTTAGTACATATTTTCGTTAATTTCCATATATTTTCCATATTTCATATAAAACAGTCCATATTATATTAGGTTTAACAATAAAACAAAACAAAATTCCATTAACTTTTAAAAATACATTTCAACAATAGAGATTTAAACACATGTTCAGTAATCCCTTTAACATCAGAGTTATTTGAAAATTAGCAGTCCTATCAACAATGGGAAAGTAAGTTACAAAACTGTATTAATTTAATTTAAAATTTTTAACAGACTTCAGTTGTGCAGCTCAACAGTTAAATGCCAGTCAGAGTACACATAGGTTCAGTTTTGTAAATCATACTATAAAGACGGTAAATATGCCAAAAGTACGTCATTCAGTCAATTTAAAATCAAAACTAACAAGTTACATTTCAGAATTTAAAGAAGATGGTTTATCAACTGACAATAAAATATTATTTTGTAATTTGTGTCAGTGTGCAGTATCATCTACACAAAAGTTCCTGGTGCAACAACACATTACAACTAGTAAACATCAGGCCAACAAACAACTAAATTCCAAGCAGAGACAATTGTTTTTAACACAACCAACAACATCGAATGTAAGATCTGAGTTTAACATCGACCTGTGCCGTTCTCTCATCTCTGCTGATATTCCTCTCTACAAACTAAAGAATAAGGTCTTCAGGGAATTCCTTGAAAAATATACTCAACATACAATCCCGGATGAGTCAACACTTAGGAAGACGTATGCTCCATCCATCTACGATGAGACAATACAGAAGATAAGAGATGAAATTAAAGATAGTTCAATTTGGGTTTCCATTGATGAGACTCCCGACAAAGAAGGTAGACTTGTTGGTAATGTAGTTATCGGTTTGTTAAGTGAACAATATTCTGAACGAATTCTTTTACATTGTGATGTTCTAGAAAAGTGCAATAACAAAACTATAGTTAAACTGTTCAACGAAGCTATGGGTATCCTGTGGCCAAAGGGTATTATGTACGATAATGTGTTATTCTTTATTAGCGATGCTGCCCCTTATATGGTCAAAGCTGGACAAGCATTATCTGTTGTATATCCTAAATTGACTCATTTTACTTGTGTGGCGCATGCATTTCATCGTGTGGCAGAAGTGGTCAGAGACAATTTCCCTAAAGTAGATTTGTTGATTTCATCAGTGAAAAAAGTATTTCTCAAAGCTCCCAGTAGAGTTAACGTGTTGAAAGAAATGTACCCTGAAATTCCATTGCCACCAAAGCCAATTTTAACTAGATGGGGTACATGGCTAGAAGCAGTTGAATATTATGCCGAACATATAGACTCTATTAACAATGTTCTCCTTGCATTGGACTCTGAAGATGCAGTCTCAATTGATACTGCGAAAACAGTTACCTGTGACATAAGTGTGAAGAATGACTTAGCTCACATTCAGCATACATTTTCATGCATCATAAAAACGCTCAAAAGTCTCCAAAATAGGCACCTTTCACTATCTGAAAGTTTTGAAATTATAAATAGTACTGTGGAACAACTGAATCGTGGTAGAGGTAAAGTTGCAGATGCAGTAAGAGCTAAGGTGGACACTGTACTTTCAAAAAACCCTGGATATGAAGAACTACAAAAGGTTGTTGCTGTGATGAGTGGTGAATCAACAGTGAAGATTAACTTGGACTTATCCCCAGCAGACATTGTGAAATTGAATTATGTACCAGTTACTTCTTGTGACGTCGAACGCTCTTTTAGTCAGTATAAATCTATCCTCAGAGACAATAGAAGAAGATTCACTTTTCAGCACTTGAAAGAAATGTTTGTAACCTATTGTTATGGTAACAGACAATAAAAATTGTGTTTTGTTGAAACTACATTGGAAGATAAGATACGTCCATTATATTTTTTGTTTAGTTTGATTAAAATGTACCAATATTTAACGTACATAGTCATTTTTTTATAATTTTAAGTCCATATTTAATTCCATATTTTGGTAAAAATCCATATTTAATTCCATATTTTGGTAAAAATAACTACATATATATTTACATATTTCATATATTTTTAGTCCATATAAATCCGTTCCCTGGTCATAACCTAAAAGTATCAAGATCGATTTACTACAGGCATATGTAAGAGAAGTTGATATGAAAACATTAAATTCCAAACATTCTAAGATAATAATGTTCATAATGATTGTCATGATGAACTATGACGATTGTGTAAAAGTGATGATAAGGTTAATGACGATGACCACGGGTATGGTGGTAATAACTATGATGTTGGCGATGACAGTGGTGGTCGTAGCGATGGTGATGAGTGGCTATGATTATACCATTACGATAATAGTAGGAATGATTTATGATGATAATGATGGTGCTAAAGGTGACAATAATGATAATCATGATGATAATGATGATGATGATAATAATTAATAATAATAATAATCTGAGGCACGACAGCCCATGAAGGACCATGACCGACTAGCCGGCTGCTGGTCTCACGTCCGCATGCCGAAGCAGAAGTTGACGATCATCCAACTAGAATGGAGGTATCATGTGGTTAGCACGATGATCCTTCCAGCCGTTATAGCTGGCTTTCGCAACCGGATTTCGCTATTTATCGTAGCTCCCCAAGTGCATCACGATGCTGGGAGAGCATCGGTCTCATACACTGGCCGAAATTTCTTGAGAAAATGTATCGGTAGGAAGCCGTAGACCACGACGCCACGGCGCGGGACGATAATGATAATAATAATAGGTCTAATAATAATACTAATAATAGTGATATTGTTATTATTACTATTATTATTATTAGTAGCAGTAGTAGAAGTATTAGAGCATATTTTGAAAGGGCAAATTTAGCCGTTTCATTGTCTGCTCTTTTTCCTCATTTCCTTTACGTTTTTCTTCTGTCCCGTAAAATTCTCATTCTCTCTTTTTTTCAGTTCTTCAGCTTTTTCTCCATCCTTCCTTCCGTCTTTCGTCCCTCGAGATAATGTTCTTTTTCTTTTACATTTCTTTGCATATTTTTCCCCTGTCTTGTTCTCCTTACTCATTACTTCTATTTTCTTTCCTCACTCTTTTCCCGCCTCCTTTCTTATTTCTTCGCCACTTTTTATGCTTTTTCCCTTCATCCTTTTATTCTATCCTTTGTCCTTTTTACTCTTTTCGTATTATATACTTCTTATTTTCCTCTGATACGAAATATTTCACTTGGAGTAACATAATAAATTTAGTTTGTTGGACAAGTAACTAAATTAATCACTGACGTCTTTACTGTTCTCTTGGTGAGAATGTTTTTTCTGAAAATCGAAGATTTTTTCCTTAATGGAGCGTTTCGTCATTTACTCACGCATCCCCGTCAAAGAAGTGACACACGGACGTAATTTTACATCTTTCTTCCGCCGTAGCTTTGCCCTCGATGTGTCATAGGAGGCAATATGGGCCTACATAGCAATTCATGATGATGATGATGATGATAATGATAATTATAATGATGATGATGATGATGAATGATATAATGGTGGAATATCGGTAGGGGATACAGGAATATTTCACGAAAACTCACCAGCAAGCACCATTGGACTGTAGGTTGAAGTTAATATGATTAACTTCATATTTGTGGAGTCAAATATTTCTTTCTGCAGCTCGAAACATGCACACGAACGGGTACGAAAATTGCTTTAATACGTTATTTTAATATAGTGTGCATATATGGCCTAGATTAAGTGAAATTAACGTTAGATTGTTTAGGAGAAGATAGATTGCAATATATGCTTAACGGAACTAGCAATGAGTTTCCAAACACTGGACATAGTTCTTTCTACTACAGAAATTGCAGTATTGAGTATTTCAATTTAGCTTCAAATCTGACATCCTTTTATTATTTCTCTTTCTTTACTTGTGTTTATCTGAGGAATGATGTGTTGTCTACATACTCTTAATGTGATGATTACAAGATACTTCCTAGCTATCCGATAACACATTCCCACTGGCCACTACAAAGGAGGAGGAGTCGTTCTGTTAGAACAACTCCATACAAATAGCAAAAAAAAAAAAAAAAAAAAAAAAAAAAAACATACTCCTGTACTTATTCTATAATAATCCGTTATATAACAGCCTATGTCCAGCACTGTCGAGCATGGGTGTCCAAACACCTATAGAACCAGGAGATATTGCACGTCAACCATGCTCTGCTAAGGTCAATAACTTTCCATATGAAATAGGAAAAACGACCTTAAAGAATACGCCCTGCGGGTTGCTTACGCCAGGGGTTATCTCGTACGAGTTACAATTGGACATCTATGCTGCAGAGTGACGGTTAACATAATATTATGATCGTGAAACGAGAGAGCCCGGGTACAAATTCTGATTGGAACAAGTTAGACCTCTCTGGTTGGGGTTTTCTCCGAGGTTTTCCTAATAACCAATTGAAGTAGAATTGCTGAGTAACTTTAGACGTTGGACCTCGGACTCATTCCGCCATTATAATTACTTTTCTTTCATCATCATCATCATCATCATCATCATCATCATCATGAACATCATCATAATTGCTGGTGATAGTGTTATGCACCGCGGGTACTCCCATGCCAACAAAGAAAGGTAAAAGTAATTCTGCAGGCTATAGGGGAGTTCGGGGAATCTGTAACGCCTTAGGGCATGCACACCATTCCATTCCGGGTAGTAAAATGGGTCCATCCAAGCGGCCTATGTGAGAGGACAGTCCTCAGTCTGTGCCCCTCCTATCAAGGGAGACTAATAGGTAGCGACTGCCCATGGAGGGCCAAGGTCGAACAGCCGGCTACTAACCTCATTCCATACGCTTTTGCAGAAGTAAAAGATCATAAACCAACACGGTCGTAACGCGTGGTCAGCAAGATATATTTTCAGTCATTATTGGGTAGCTAGGATACGAAACTAGATTGCGGTACTCAAGTATTTGCACATGCGCCTATTATTCATGATGTTGCGTGGGCACCGATTTCATACATAGGTTGAAATTTCATAAGAGAATTTCCCCCACCCCCGAAGACTCAAACTAGGATTCCACTGCTAATTCCGTAACACTAGGCCAAGTCATGACGAATTTGACCACGAGACTACGGCCCAGGATATATAGGCTCTACATATACATTGTATAATAATTGTAGTCATTAAAATACAGTAGGCCTATATACAGTGTAAAAAGAAAACCATGAATAGAAATTATTTATGACTGAAAAAATTAAGTTCGACTTTCGAGAATTTAACGTGAGTTACCGACATAAAGCAGTAATGAATAGTCTAGTCATCCATGTCCACAATTTCTTCCTAATATTAATTTTATATTAAAGTCTTAGAAATATTTATTTTTTGAATAACTATTAAAAATTGACGCTTCATAGTAGTTGTGAGGTTTCATATTAATGAGGTTTTACACTGTTGAACAAGAGGATCTGTTATGGCAACAACTTTAACAACTGCGAGACAAGACGCTGGATATAAATAAAGGACCAGAAGGCAATAAGCACTGGACTTCTTTGCTACATTATTACCTAATTAGTATAAAACAGCAAGACAACCAAATGAACAAAAAATTTAAAGAGATAATTAATTAATAAATCAACAAATTAATGAACCAATCAATCAAGAACAAGAAATATATCCGCTCAACAAGTTATCTCATAAGCTAAATAACTATGTAAAACAAGTCACAAAAATTACAAGTAATGAACCGACTAACCAACCGACTAAAACGGTCAAAGAAGATAACAAAATCCATCAAAATAAGCAAACAAAGTCATCAACAAACGTAGCCTATATGTGGACAACAAAATGCAAATGAAAGCAAAAGCAAACAAAACAAGAAACACACTAAATAAAAGTCATCAAATAATCAGAAAAAATATAATTAAAGAAGTAAAAGAATAATAAACACGCTAATAAATACATCAACTAAGCAAATAAAAATCAACAAACAAGCAGCAAGCGCAAAACATCAAACAAATAAATAAAAGATAACAGAACAAACTGAATAAAATAATTAAACATCTTAACAAACAACCAGTTGTCCAGATAAACGAAAGGTAAACCATAAGCCGATTAAGAAATAAAGTAAGAATTGTTATGGTGTGTTATACTAAAGTTCTTAATTGCATTTCTAACATCACAGAACACACAACGCACTACGGAACTCCGTGATTTAGTCTTGGCCTGCATTATGTCACGAGCTCACGAAAAGCTTCGCGGCAAGATGATTTCCCAGTGGAGATTGTAGGCGATTTTTTTGCATCTTCCGGAACTTGCATCCAATGATTTCAAATGCTGTAATGGTAACCTTTACACTCGCCATCATCATCATCCCGTGCTCATAACCTTAATGAGATCTATATAAGAATAAAATATGGGTCTGCAATTATAATGCTGTCAAGGAAATTGCTTCCACCAGCGATCTTCCGGTGACAAAATTTATGTTTCAGTATACGCAAAGAAAACTACGTCGGTCTTCTGACCCAAAATTGTTCTTTAGGTCTCGACCTTTGACTTAAAATGCTTCCCTGTACATCGGCAGAATTTGCTAGTTGAAACTCAGTCATTCGAAATTATATTTTACATAGAGAAACAATGAATTCCTAATCGTATTATTCAATTTGGAAGGGAAAGCGAAATGAAATAACCAAGGCCGGGTATTTATGGAGATCGCGAAAATCACGACATAATAGATATACAATAAATTTTTACTAATCTTTACGAATTAAGTGATTTTTATTAATAATGTGCGGATAAAAAAATCGCGACAATTCGCGAAAAGGAGTTCTAATAGCTAAATATGAACACATTCGCGAATTATTACTATTGCGTCGTTTTATAGCGAATTTCATACTCGGAGACTTTTTTTTTTTCGGATTTTTGTTTCACTTGAATGTGTTGTGTATCCAAATAGGCTACATTACATGGTATTCCAGGTGTTCTGATTATATTAGTGAACTCAAAAGACGGAGAATTCAACATTTGACTAATAAATTGAAAGTGTTAATTTGAGTGCTGCAAGTTTTTTTTTTTCTTTTCCGTCTTTAATGAATGTATGTCAAATACAGTCTCAATCCAACAAATATTGCCTATTGGCCATACCGCACCTTTACCAGAATCCAATGAACCTTTAATGTTAATTATTTGGAAAGCAATATTCATAATGAATTAAACTCCAATTTCAAAATAATTGTATGCTCCAAAATTTCCATTAATCTCCGCCAAGAGTACAAATCAATCTCCAACAATCTCCGCTGACACCAATATTAAAAGACACAAATGGTCAAATTAATTTCCATAAATACCTGGCCTTGGAAATAACGTTCATCTGTCCATTACAGAAGTATTTAGTGTTCAGTGCGGATCATCTAATATAGACTAATAGTAGGCTATAAGAAAACATTATCTTTTTAATAGTCATTCGTAAGGAATATAACAACATAACTATTGAAATGGGTGAATGTAAACTGAGTTCGAACTATATGTTTACCTCTCTCGAGGATGTAAATTGAAGCCCGGTCATTAAGAAAGGATATGTAAACTGAGTCCCTACTCCATACCGTAGACAAAAAAAGTTTCAACAATCTATCTCAGAGTCTTGGTTATTTTGCCAAGCCAAGAGCCTCTGCCATCTGCCTTTTCGACATAACACATTTTTATTGATTTCAAAGCAGCAATAAAATTCACATCTTCGTTCAAAACGTATGACCTTCCGTGCAAATACATAGTTACCGTTTTCAACTTGGCCATACTTGGTGGCGGAAAATACAGGTTCTTCTCTATGCAACACAGTGTAGGAACCAAGACTCAGAGACGGGCAGATTTTTAAAACTTTTTTTAGGGGGTCTACCGTTTTTAAAACTTTAGAACGTCGACGAATGCTTTTCGTTGACTACGTGCTTGAGACCTACTGTATATTGCTCCAGATACCAAATTTTCGCCAAATCCTCGGTCAGTACAAATCACACCACAAACACCCGTGAGTCATTCCATGCCAAGCTCAATAGTATGTTTTATTCCTCCCACCCAAAAATCTATCATTTCGTCGACGTTTTGAAAGACATTCAGTCCGAAGTATAGGCCTACGTTCAAATAATTCACTACTGAGAAAAGATCCAAAACCAATATAAAAAAGTAAATTTTTCTTGCAGAAGAAATGGTCAAATTCTCAAATGGTGTAATATCAAGATTTCAGTTTCTTAAAGCAGTATCACTTAAATTTCTTCATATTTACTTAAAACAGTGAAAACTGACATGCAACAAAATTAAATAATTTGTGCTCACATTTTTAGGAACCACCCAGCCAATCCTCACGCCGTGACTCCTCTGAGTATTACTAATAGGCTGGTAATGCTAATACTCAATTTACACAGCATATAACACTTCCTGATACCCGGAACTCAATTTACATAACACCCACTAACGCCGCTACCTGAAGGCGCTAGGGACTCTATTTAGAAAACGGGACTCAATAAAATTTACCATTTCCGATTGAAATAGAAGAAACATTTACAAAACGTGACTATTTTCTATATAAATACTTAGATCTAACTCAAAAGTTAAGTTGATAATAAAGAAGAATATTCACTTGTATTTGTCTCACTCTCATTCATCTACTTATTATAATAATATTTCATCTCTCTCTCTGTCTATCTCTATCTCTACCTCTCCTTTTTAATGCGTTTTACGCAGGATGCGTATTAATTAGAACATGTTTTATTTTAAATTACAGTATCTTTTTAAGAAATTATCTTCAATCAATTGTTAGCTTCCTCATCGGGCATTGAAATCTCCTGACACCAAATTCCATTTCGCAGTAAAGGAATGACCAGGATATGAAATAAATTTCAGTTTTTAATAACATGTTATTCTACTTAAACAATGAAGTGATGTAACAAGGTTTCCATTTAAGTTTAACAATATTATCATAATTTTAAGGCAACTTGTGTTTTCAATAATAGGCCTACGTAATCTTGACAACAGAAATCCCCTAATATCATCGCCATTTTATGCTTCAGAAATGACTATAATTTTAAGGCAACTTTAGTTTTTAATGGCAAGTCATCTTGCTATTTGGCACATTTAATTTTCCCAATACCTTTTCCATTTAGAACTCGTGAAATTACTACAATCATAAGAATTTGTCACTTCATCTTGGGCAATGGAATTTTTCAACACAATTTTCATTTAGTTCTGATGAAAAGGCCACAACTTTAAGTAAGCTCTAGTTTCCAGAGACAGCTTATCTTTCTACCCGAGCATTGGAATCTCCGAACACATCTTTATTTGCTACAGTGATTAATAAATAAAGCATATTACCAAAAAGAACAAAATATTACTATTTCCCCATTACTTTCTTGCGTTTCTAGGTTCCTTTTACGATCCTGGTCACAATTTTATCGAAAGAATACAAGTACTAAATGTGACTTCTGTTTGTTTCAATACCAGACTGCTCAATTTATAGCTTTTTTAAAATTTATGTTACGCACTCTCCAGGTGTCTTGATAATTACAGACCTCGTGTTCGGTGTGTATTATTCTTCGATAACTGATCACGGAAGTTCCCATTTTGTACCAACCATATCGAATTCATTTCACAGAATGGAAAGCGTTAACAAGACACAATAATTGTCATAAAAACATAACGGAAGGATTTTAGGCAATGTAATATTGCTGACTACCCAATCGTCTGTACAGAAGGGTGTTTATTAGTTCACTAGGTCAGTAGTTACCTTCGAGCGGATATCTTCGTGACGCTCGTGACGTCATTCTCCCCCTCTCTTCTTTTCCCTCCTCCTTTTCCTTTTCCACTTCCCTCAGTCAAGCGCAGTCCAATTCTTGTCTTCATGATCTCTTTTGACAACATAACAACAGTTATTCAATTACAAAGAAATGTTAGTTATTGGGGCAAACAACAAAATTATATCTTAGAACCTATTACTTCCACGCCGTAAGCTGTAATTCTGACTAAACTATACTGGTTCTTTTGGAATTTATAAAACATTCTTCCACGGAGGTTTCGCGTGTGTCATAATTTATTTTAGTGTTGTAGAAAGGCAGCTCTTGGGTGTTTATAGAGGTCTTGATTATATTGTAGAAGGATAGTGTTCTTAAATGGATACAAGCTATTTAAAATTCCAGGTACCAAACTGCGAATACAAAAGAAACTAAATTATTTCTTGGAAAAATTCTGTCGATTTATTTTTTGTAGGTAATATTGTTTAACAACGGAATAATGGGGTTTGAAACCTGATATTCCCTATCATTACATGACCGTTCAAATATTTATAACTCAATTACACTTCAGTCTTTATATTACAGAGAATTGAAAGCTATATTTAAACTTCCAGCTTCTGAAAAAAAAAAAAAAGAAAAAAGAAAGAAAGAAAGGGTGTGGAGAGTCATTACGTGACTGTAACGGAAATGAAAACGATATTAGACAACCGTCAATTATGACGTATGGAACTGATTACACGACACTTATATTTCACAATATTTAGAACCGAGTTTTTCATGTCAATCATGTAGGCCTATAGAAGAAAATAAAGGTTCTGTTATGAACACCACACAGTTTTGCAGGAACTCCAGATTGTTCTAATCCACAGTGGCTGTCACTTTTACATTGTAATGAAAACTAAAATATACTACCTTCATTAGAATAAATTAGTTAAACGAGATTATTATAGAGTGGGCCCAATTACAAATCGCACCGCCGCGGCGCGCCGTACACTGAAACTACAGTACTCTTGTGTTTTCTGGGTTAACAATTATTGATTTCAATACATCGAAACTAATACAGATGTCATCTGGATTCTAAAGAAGTCATTGTGTTCGCATATGGGAAAATTGATGAAGATAACATCAATAATAAGATCTATAGAATGTAGAATGGAAATCCTCCTTATTAATTAATTAATTAATTAATTCATTCATTATATCCATCATAATGTCGGCCTCGGTAGCACAGTTGGTACAGCGCTGGCCTTCTATGCTCGAGGTTGCGGGTTCGATCCTGGCCCAGGTCGATGGCATTTAAGTGTGCTTAAATGTGACAGGCTCATGTCAGTAGATTTACTGGTATGTAAAAGAACTCCTGTGCGACAAAATTTCGGCACACCGGCGACGCTGATATAACCTCGGCAGTTGCGAGCGTCGACAAATAAACCATAATTTATTACATACATACATACATACATACATACATACATACATACATACATACATTACATACATGCATTACATACATACATTACATACATACATACATACATACATACATACATACATACATACATACATACATACATACATACATACATACATACATACATACATACATACATACATTAAATTTTCCATCATAATAATCATCCTCGTCGTCGTCCTCGTTGTCACCACGGATTGGCTCTTAACGCCTGTACTAGCTTCATAGCCAACAGCAGTCTCTATCTCATGGCAGTTCCTCCATATTCCATCGCGTTTGTGGATTGTAATTAATTATTTTTTTATGTTCTAGCCCCGTTAATAGCTTGTACTTATAAATTTCATCATTATTTATCTTATTTAATTTTTGTTATTGTCGACATTATTTGAATTTCTTCTTTATTTTTGCTAATCATTCATTCATAGTGTGCTGTCAAAGAGCAGGTCTTTCACTGCAAACCCAGTATTCACAAATCCTGTATACTTTGTCTTCCTCTTAGTCTCTGCCTATGATCCATATATCTTAACGTCGTCTATCATCTGATATCTTCTTCTTCACGTCTGAGTCTTTTATCCAAAATAGCCTCATTTAATTCTAATTGTAATTATGCGTTATTTGTTTAAAACTGTTTATACTTTATAACTTATATTTCCATTAATATTTTGTAGATAGTAACATTTCATAGTGGCCATCAACTTTTAAATTGCTAAGCAGGACGTCAAAATCTTCCTAAACGGGAGGTTTTGGTGTCATTAAATGAAAGAAGAAAAATAAGGTGTTAATGCTTGATGCTGCCTATGAGAGATTATATGTTGCAATAAAGAATCCCACGAACTGCGAAGTTCGCGTTTAATAAGTTGTTTTTAGCGAAAAACAGAAATGCTGCATAAATTCACAGGCGACTGGAGTTTTGCAAGCATGGTGGTTTCAGTGGCAGTAAGATTAGGCAACTGTGTCCCTTTTTACCAGAAGGATGAACGTTTAAAACTTATACTGAGAAAATATCTGCTATATTAGTAAAATCAATTCTTTACTTTCGATTATACGAAGTAAAAAGACAAGAAACTGCGATTCTTGAAAATATATATTATTTTTCGATATTCCCAGAGAAATACTTCTTAATTCTCCTGACACAGAAAACATTATTTTTGGCATGCCGTCTGTCTGTCTGTTCAAGTATAGCGATTCCTCCTAGACTCATGATTATTATAGTGAACAATGTTGCGACTGTAAGGGTTTTTTTTAGTTATTAATGCAGAAAAATACGCTCCGGCGCCGGGGATCGAACCCAGGTCCCCAGTGCTAGCACTGAGTGCTCTAACCACTGAGATACGCCGAGGCTCAATCCACAGCACCAGATCGAATCTCTCTCTCCTTTGGTATTTTCCCTTAGTGGCCTTACCATAACAGACAAGACTGTAGGATTAAAAATTAATGTTTACGTAGATTGTAAGGATGTTCGGGATTGGAAATGAAATTTATGGTGTTTGGGTGAAGGGAGATATGTCATAAAAGTGAGTTTTTAGGTAAAGAAAATTAAACTTCGGATCCTTATTGCAAATAATTTTCTACGCAAATAAAACATATTAAACGCTAGTATTATTTTGTTTTTTGCTCACGCACTTGTAGAATCTAACATTATATTTACCTAGGGAATAAAACCCTATTTGCACAGAAAAATGACTTAACCCCCTTTACCCGAACACCATCGAAATATTGATATGTATTTTCATTCCTGTATTTATACTCCCAGCATTTATTAATCACTTGCACTTGTATATCAACACAGAAGAAGGTAGAAGAAACTACAGGAAACTAAACAACGAACTAAGAAGAGAAACTGATAAAGCAAAGAAAGACTGGATCAAAGAGAAATTTAAAGAAGTAGAGGATTTAGAGAGGAAAGGAAGATATGATTTAATGAAGTAAAATGTTTGGTCTTCACAAATAAGATCAGGAAATCCACGTGTTTAATAGAATACGAATTCGGAAATGAAATAACAGACAAACAAGGAATAGGCTACTGAAAAGATGGACGAAATATGTAGAAGAGGTATATGAGACAGGGAATTGTCCAGATGAGTTAGCCATAGATGACGAAGCAACAGTATCAGAAGACGAAAAAGGATTTTTTTTTAAGAGAAGAAGTTGAACTAGCGCTTAGGGAAAAGATGAATGGCAAAGCAACAAGAGTTGACGGAATCCCATTGAATTAGTGAAATGCTTGGGTGAAGACAAGAAATTACAAGTTCAGCTTCTGTACATCGAGGATAATGATATATTTCGCGGACAGAATGATGGTCGTTGCCGGTACATGATCAGTCCGAAAGCTGTCGCGTACTTAATATTACTTCTCACCCAGAAATAATAGCTTACAATTTCACAATCGTATATTATAATTCCTTAAGATAAAGCTCAATCAATAGAAAAACTTTCCAAGATTTTGTTTCATACTTTTTCCATGGCCATTGTTGTGTGCAATGTTTTGTTTCAAGCTTATTGTTGCATGGCCATTGTTATGTGAAATGTTTCATTTCAAGCTTATTGTTTCATGAATGAAAATTTGCATTTATCAGTCTAGTTCCTTGTCAATAGAGATGTGGACGGTACAGCAAAAAGTTCAATGCGTGCTCTGGTTTGCAGAATTGAATTCAGTTACGCGTGTTCAGCTGCGCATACGGAGGGATTGGAATGTGGATCCTCCTACACGCAAATCCATTTATGAGTGGGATAGAACTCTACGAGATAATGGAAGCTTGATTTCAAAGACAGGGAAACATTCTAAAAAGCATATGGCCGAAATGACTGTGGATCAGATTCGTGAATTATTTGCTAGAAGCCCACGTAAATCATGTACCTTGATATACTGGAGAACTTTGCTATTCCACAATTTTCGCCAGGTTTAACATTTCAGCAGGATGGTGCTGCACCACACTTCCATCGAAATGTTAAAGCGTTTTTTTATGTAACCTTCCCAAGAAATTGGATTGGTAGGGGTGGCCCAAATTCCTGGCCGCCTAGATCCCCGGATTTAACTCCTTTGGATTTTTGTGCTTCAGGATTTATTACAAATTTTGTGTACAGCAGAAAAGTTCGTAATTTGATTGATTTGAGACAGCGTATCATTCAAGCAGTTGAGCTTATAACACCTGATATGTTGGTGAACATCTGGCGAGAGGTTGAGTATTGTTTTGGTACCTGTCGAGCTGTAAATGGTGTTCATGTTGAAGTGTACTAGTGGAAATAAAAACTTTTTTAGTTACTCTATACAATGCAGAAGAAATTTATTTAATAAACCTTATCCAAGTTACGATATAAGTGTTATTTCTGTTTACTTTTAGTGTGGACACAGTATATATTGTTTTTGATATTTTGGAAAACACCATAACTAAGCTTTCAAAATGTTGTCCAGAATAACAATTAGTTATCATGTAAAGTAGATACGATTACCTTAACATTGGCATATAATACTGTATATTTAGTCAACAGTCCGAAGACTAGTTGGAACCTCATAAGTGGCACCAATAAGGCACCGCTCATAAGACAACTAAGCCAGCAAATAATGGGGTAGGGTGGTCAATCCCTCTCTCCTTCATTGCGTACATCGCTGACTAGATACATATTACATTAATCAGACTTCAGATGTATACAAATAATAGTTCTTCCTCCGACACATATCGTCCAGAGAGATGCACTGATAATAGATGTATCGGTCAGAGTCTGAATCAGTGGTATATAATATTGTAGTTAATTTAATTTTAGATTGTGATAAAATTTCTTTATTGTGCGTGCTATTGTGTTCAGAGTCTAATTTATTCATGTAAACATTAAGTAATGTAGGTGACAGTTGGCTGGCACTAGTCCATTCGAACAAGGATCCTGTAGCACCTTGTTACAAATATTGACAACCGTGAAGGATGCTCTGTGAGATGGAGGTGTTGATAGCACTCCAATGCAAGGTCATTGCTCTCCTCGGACCGCAGGAGTGAACGAACTCAACTTGGCTTACTCCCTAGATAGAAATCACACGAGGAATAGAAAGGGCGGCCAAGGTAAACAGGTAAAATGACGATGAACGCACCTCCTGTCGTGGTTCTTATGTGGATGGGTGCAGCAGTCTCTATAATTTGACCAAAATACAATAATCAATCACGAATACAACTGCAGCCACATGTTCGGTTGATACTTTAAACCAGTCTAAAAGCGTAATTATAATTCTTGTCAGTCATCGAGGAAGAAAATATAGCAGATATTTATACTAAGTAATATCGAATTCTTGCAACTGATTTAAGGACTGCGGGAAAAAAATTATGTGAGCTCCAAGCCGATAGGTTTTTTAAAGATGGGACATGACAGTAGCGTTGCGATCAGAAAAACAACTGAATGTCGCATAGCGTGGTAAGCCTGTTGCTATGGTAACAACGGTTGAGTTGCCAAAGTTACAATTCCCACGTGGCGAGTGCTTAATAGCTCTCTTGGCGACATTTATTGTGCACACAATGTTAGCATTGGTACGTTTCGTCTTTGATTCTCTGTCGATTTTTGTATTGTTTGTTTTACCTTCGCGTCAATTGTCAATTAATGTTAAGCCATCTAACGTCAATTGCTGGCTTCCATCAGTTGTCAGCGTAGTAGTCCATTTTGGCAACATCGCGCTGTAGTTCCAAGCTCGGCCGCTTAACTGTCCATCTTAAAAAAACAGGTATAGTCTCAATTATTTTTAAAGTTGTTATCTTTATCAATATCAATAAAATTTATTGCTTTATATATGTTACAGTATTTTAATTGTAATTTATTCTTACCATAGATCTTTAGAAAATTTCTTAATTTTGAAAAGTTCAGTTTTTTGTAATTTTCGCTTTTTTATTTAAGATATTACATTTAATTTTGAAGTGAAAGTGGTTGTATAATCAGTACACTGCTGTGGAGTAACGGCTAGCAAGTCTGACCATGAATTGAGTGGGTCCAGGTTGAAACCCTGATTGGAACAAGTTACCAGGTTGAGGTTACTTCCGTGCTTTTCCCTCAACCAATTTGAAGCAGAAATGCTGGGTAACTTTTGGCTTATTAGCACATACAGATTTGATGAATGGAGAGAAATGCGAGGTACAGCCGGCTTACCCAGCGAATTCGATTAATGAAGAATGGACACGAGAGAATTTTCCTGGTCGTTTTTCCTGCGCACATGCTCTCCGTCAGCGTATAATTGCACTTTCAAACGTTAGAGGTCAGTGTAATCGAGCATCCGCGAACGGTGGAACAGCAATCCTGATTCGCTGGCGAGTCTGCTGAAAAGTATTTCTGCTGTCAGCAGCCATCATCCTAATTTTTTGAATTATTACAATACGGAAACCAAGCTTTCATATTTGAAACTAGTTGAACTATAAACCTTGATTAATAATTATATATAAACCTTGAATTTGCTGATTTCAGTTTATTAAAGTCTGAGATGCTTTCTTTCTTCTGCGTTGATATTAAAGATGAGGATGAATTGACGTGATCATGAAGTCAAAAAGATTTCCTCATTAACGGATTTGTGTTGTTCTGTAAAGTATGTAGAAACTGTTGATGTTGTTTGTTAAAAAGATCTTCTATGATTCTCCTGTCGACTGCTGGTGCGATATCAGCGCCAACTCTAGGGATGAAGGTAGAATCTTCCGCTGATGCAGATAGAGATGGTTTGAAGGTCACTGAAATAAGGAACTACTACGTCAAAGGTACCGACGTGCAGTATCCATTCTTATAATTCCCTTACGCTGGCTTACCTGGACAGCACAATCGGCGCGCAACTCATTCCACCACAAGTGCACAAAAAGCCTTCAGTGAAGCCTCAACTATGAGATAGGCAAAATTCTTCATGGCCTGCCTCAGTAAATTGTCTTCTATTACAAAATAGAAGTTTATATTTGATGACAACGATGCAAATAGGACATTGTTACCTGGAAAAACACTGCTCATAGATATCACTAGACGGCGGGCTTGGGATACCTTTACGACGGCAATAGGTTGATGCACAATTGAGCTTAGACATGTGACGTTACTCTCGTAGGTACATTCTGGTAAGAACGCAAAATGATCTGTCAGCCGTCCCGTTGCGCGGTCATAGTGAACAGTTGTCTGACGTTAGTGCCGAGGTTGTTTGTCACAGTGTTTACGTGTACAGTACAGGGTCTCGTTTAGGCACAGTGAAAACGTAAACAAAATGCAGGTAACGTGTGAGGGGAGGACGAGCCGTACGATAAACATGAGGGATGCACAAGGTTTTAGTTACAATTAATTATATTAATTAACTTTAATTGTCATTATATTTTCCAAAAACACACAAAATAAAAGAACACAAATTGCATAACATTATCATATACACATTTTAACAAACAAGAAATTGTAATGTTGAAATAATTCAATGTAACAAATCAAATTTTCCTACTTAGTCTATATGATGCTGTTTTCAAGTAGCATTTTTACGGTCATGAATTTCATTCTCTGTATGAGTAACATAATAACACCGTCTTCTGTACCTGAATAACTTGAACTTTGGATAATTATTATATTAAGGAAATAGTGTTATCACTTCAGACCAATATAGGCCTACTGTAGTTTTGTTAATTCGACCACAGAAGACGGTGATATTATGTTAATCATACAGAGAATGAAATTTATGACCGTAAAACATGCTGCTTGAAAGCAACATCACATAAGTAGCAAAATTTAATTTGTTATATTGAATTATTTCAACATTACAATTGCTTGTTTGTTAAAATGTGTCAATGATAAAGTTATTCAATTTGTGTTCCTTTGTTTTGTGTTTTTTTGGAAAATATAATTTCAATTAATGCTCCGCCATAAATGTTGTAACTAAAACCTTGTGCAGCCCTCGTGTTTATCGTACGGCTCGTCCTCTTCCACACGTTATCTACACTTTCTTTACGTTTTCACTGTGCCTAAACGAGACGCTCTACTGTATTTGGTAACGTGTACAAGTGCAATGTCGAAACACCAGTCGTATTATTTGCATTCACCATTGACATCCTGTGATGCTGAACGCTCGTTCTCAAAATATAAAAACTATTTGGGTGATCGCCGCAGGACGTTTCAGTTCGCAAATCTAAGGATGTATTTTGTTGTTCATTGTAATGCCGGCAACGGAACCGAAGAAGACGGAACCTTGCATGTATAAGGTATGTATTTATATACTTTATTTTCAATCATAACCAGAGTGTACTACCTTTGTTTATGTCCGCAGTGTGTGCCCAGTACCGAGTGTGTAAAAGCTATAGTCAATGCTTGCGTACATTGATTGCTAAAGTATCCCGGTTCCACCCTCTAGATATCACGTATGACTTAGATGCAGGAAGTAAGAAAAAATTTCCTCACACAACTCCTTCACAATTCTGAATTGGACGGAAGTAGAGATAGTGATAGAGGCGAACATATAACATTACTAAGCACTTTGGACAGTGATCCTAGTCCAGCACTTACTAGTTTGGACCAATAGACTAAGATGAAGCTCCCTTTTTGTCTAAAGCGTCAGGCTGCCTGTCATTCACTGTGATATGAATGTCTAGGAATCCACACAACAAATATCTTACTTTCTTTTGCAATTACCGTGCATTGTTCCTTGACTTCTCAATCAGCGCTATGTCAGACCTTGGCCATCTGAGTACGAAGCCTCTCGAGACCGATCCGTTAGATATTTTGTAGCCGGGAACCAACACAAACACAACATGTTACCTAAGCACGGTTGCATAAGATAAGGATCAATGACATCATCAAAGTTTGGGAAGCAGAAGGCCTATGTCAACGTGAAAACGACGCCTGCACCCTGCGCAACTTTCAAGGTGAAGCCCGCTCACGTGATCACATTGCTCCGGATTCTGAGTTAAATATTACATCTGATCACGTGAATCAACAACACACACAATTTCCTTGAGTCACCGGCAGCAGCGCGACAACCTTCAACTCGTTCAGTTAGTATTCTACCTTCCGATTATTCAGTGGCACAATGTAGAAATCCCGTTAAAGACAATACAGTGTAACTTGAAGATAAAATCTTTGGTGGGCGGGCAAAAGAGCTTAAGTCACTCTAAGCAAAATTTACAGGGGGAATTTTCAAAGATTTAAACAACTGCTGTAATCCGAAAAGTGACATGTTTCAGCTATTTCATGATTTTCTTTTGTTGTTGACGTCACTGGTTTTAGGATTTCTTTTAGGAAAAGGGTTTAATGAAGGAAATCTTATATCACAAAAAGTAATGACTCAAACCATTTTGCTCGCCCACCGGAGAAATATACTTCGATAATTTTAAATTCTCGGTGCGTAACGTATCTGCCTCCAGACTAGCTGGCCCAGGTTCTATCCCCGACCGAATCAGTAATTTTCTTGTAAAATTTATACTTCGGGACTAGCAGAGATGGCAATGAATAACTTCTAATCACTAGGTTGTGCACCAATATGTCTGAGTTAAATCCCAAATCTCTCTGCATTGCATATGAAGAGAAGACATATGTCACTGTTGATAGTGATTCGTCCGTCGGACGGGGACGTTAAGCCTAGCGGCCCCCTTGGTGCTATTCGACAGGAGTAGACTACGTGCCGGCACCAGGTTTTCCCTTCTCCTTTTCTCATTTACATTATCATCATTCATTCCATACACTACACTTACACAAGCATTTACATATACACTCACTCTAGTACACGATGAAACTATCAACAGATACACATCATGTACAGCGTGGCTCGCCGAAGTGATGTGCAGGTAGAGAATGGGTCATAATCCTGCCATCTATCCGGAATATTCGGAATCCGAATTACATAAAGTGAAGTGGGTAGGCAATGGATACATACATACATACATACATACATACATACAAACATACATACATACATACGACCTGAGTGGCGTAGTTGGTATTGCGCTGACCATCTATGCTCAAGGTTGTAGATTCGATCCCGGCCCAGGTCTATGGCATTTAAGTGTGTTTAAATGCGACAGGCTCATGTCTGTAGATTTACTGGCATGTAAAAGAACTCCTGCGGGACAAAATTCCGGCATAGTGGCGACGCTGATATAACCTCTGCAGTTGCGAACGTTGTTAAACCATAATTTATTATTACATACATACATACATACATACATACATACATACATACATACATACATACATACATACATACATACATACATACGACCTGAGTGGCATAGTTTGTATTGCGCTGACCATCTATGCTCAAGGTTGTAGATTCGATCCTGGCCCAGGTCGATGGCATTTAAGTGTGTTTAAATGCGACAGGCTCATGTCTGTAGATTTACTGGCATGTAAAAGAACTCCTGCGGGACAAAATTCCGGCACATTTGGCGACGCTGATAGAACCTCTGCAGTTGCGAGCGTTGTTAAATAAACCATAATTTATTATTACATACATACATACATACATACATACATACATACATAATATTAATAATAGTAATAATAATAATAATAATAATAATAATAATAACAATAACAACAATAACGGTATTTCGAATTAATTAACATTCAGATACAATAAATAACGTACCGAGATATAATTACTGTTGTGGTGTTTAAAAAGATGAACTACTTTAATTTATATTTACTTTTCAAATTCTTATCGAAAATTATAAACAAGATCTCGATCTAGTTCGTTTAGAGTTTTTAAATTTATGTTTTCTTTTCTTCTTCACATTAAATTATTTGATTTTTGCACATTTTGTAATAATATTTGGATAAACTAAACTATAAATATTAATAACGTTAGCAACATAACAAAAGTACTGACTTGCCGTGAAGCAATGAGAAATAGGCCTACGTGTTATCTTCGCGACAACTTTTATCTTCTGCTGCAGTATTGTTTTGTACTAGTTGTTTCAAAATGGTCATATTTAAGTATTATGGAGTGTGTATCAACAGTATCTGATAACATCCTCATTTCTGCGCGGATAGCTGTTAATGTTAGAAATTCCTTTCCTGTTATTCATCTGAGTATTTTCGAAATATCTTTAAACTAACACAACAGTGAAATCCTAGTATTTACTTCCAATTCCCGGATTTAGAGCTATAGTTGTTTCACTAACTTTTGCTGCAAAGTAGGTTCGAAGAAAAATGTCAAGGTCGGATATCGAACTCTTGACTTTCCTCTCACAACAGAGAGCTTTCGGAATTGAAACACAGCTATTCTCGTTTTCCTTGTGAGTAAACATGCAATTCGAACTCCAAATTTTAGACAGATAACACTAGCCTGCGAATTTCAACTTTGTGTTTGTTGCCTAAAGTAAATAATGTGATTTTATATAATGTCGATGTGCTGAATTCGAATTTGCAATCCGTTTGCTTCTATCACGTCAGGTTTGTTTGAAAAATCACTTTAAATGTATTGCATAATTACGTGAATTTCATCACAAACTTTTTCATTTCACTTTTTTATTTCAAGTGCAAAAGGAATATTTAAAAGACACAACTTGCTGAAATTATGCGTATGGTTGTTCATACATGTCACTAGAGTGTTTTTGCTTTGTTTTGTCTTGTTTCTTTCACCATTGGATGTATAAATTAGCACAATGTATCACATAAAAAATTACACCACTTGCTTCTTAGTTGAGGAAGTCCTCCTGGTCCTTTTTCTTTTATTTTTGTCTTCAGCTATTTTACGCTTTTACATCCAACAATAATCAGAAAGCATACTGATGTTCCAGCGTCCATGGCATCTCCTTTCGAACTCCTGCAGATCCTTGTGAAATCGTTCACCTTGCGCTTTGCTCAAAATTCCTAGATTTTCGGGGAAATAATCTAGGTGAGAAAACAGAAAATAAATGTTGATACTCATGTTACACCCAAGGTCCTTGTATGCTTCAAGCATGTTAGCCACAATGTTTCGGTAATTAGGACCCTTGTTGTTACCAAGAAATTTTAAAACAAATTCACAGAAGGATATCCATGCTGCTTTCCCCTTTTCACCCACAGTGTTTTTAAATGCTGCATCAGACATCTGTTTTCTTTAGTCAGGACCATTAAATATATTTTCTTTTAATTTGCTTCAGATAGTATTGGAAATTTCTCACATATGTACTTGAAACAGTCTCTTTCCTTATTTAAAGCCACGTTCTGCAGCACCCGACTCTGGTAGATAGTCACTGTCACTCGTCATAATTTTCCTCACCACTACATCAGACTCAGATGAAAACTATTCAAGATTTTCTAGTCGCACAGTGATTGATAGATCAGGCCCATGGGGTACGGGTAAAATGGCTGACCGAATAACTGGATACACGATATGTTTTTTATTTTTAGAATCGTATCCCTTCACATCACACGAACAGAAGTAGCAGTCATTACTATGGTTCAACTGCTCTCTCCAAACCATAGGTACTCCAAAAGATAGCAACAGTCTTCTGCCGTTGAGCCAATGACGAAGTTCATCAATGCATACTCTACATACTTTGTGTGGTATCCAAGCTTTACTTTGGTCTCCAAGTTTGATTCCAAAATAGGCATGGTATGACTTTTTCACAAAATCTGTAAAATTACGCCTCTGCTTAGGCAATGTATATAGCCTACATAAGTTATATAACAAAAATGGTCTGGATTATTTATACATTCTCGATGCGACATGGTAAATACATTTTTACTAAAAAACTCTCAACTTTCTACTCCACAATAAAGCTTCAAAAACTGATTTCGTTTCGTTTCCAGGTGAAACACAGACTACTGAAATGTGAGAGGAACTAGACGAGTTGAGTTGAGTCTCTCACCAAGGTATGGCTGACATTTCTATCTCCCACAAATAAAGATTATGGCAAGGCTGCACGCTATTTCACCCTAACTTCCTTATACGCTTGCACCCTCTATCAGCTAAGAAACATCTGTTATCCTTGATTTTCAATATAAACATCTTAAAAATATGTTGAATATATTTGGTTTTCATATCTTAACATATTAAAACTGCTGTTGTTGAAGTATTATAGTTTAAGTAATTACTCTATAAATTGTCGTAATATATTATAAGAAAATTAAAATAACAAAAAAATGGTACGTGATAGGAACTTTCTGGCTTCGAATTTGACTTCAGCATGCTAAAAATACTCTAAAAACATTCATACTTTGGAGGCAGTAATTTCATCGCAGACTAGTGTAATTTTTATAATAGAAAATGTAATGAAATGTCTTCAATTTCATATAATGACACCCAACGATGTAATTATTCTTAGTCAACTGTCCGAAAATAGATCTGAACCTCATAAGTGATATCAATAAGGCATCACAACTGAACCTGGAGATAATGGAGTAGAGTGGCCAGTTCCTTTTCGCCTCCATTGCATACACTGCCGATTGGCTACACATTACACTAATCAGTAGAGCCAAGAATTGTATGCCATTACGATGTTCTTCATGCGTCTATGACTTTATGTATCGGTACGTAATTGCGTTGGGGTGGGGGATTTCAGTGTGTTTCGTTCAGCTGATCGGTTACATTACGACCGAATACTGCTATTCGTACAGGCAACATTCAACGTCCTGTAAAGAAGAATAATAGCAAGATACCGAGAACGAAAATTGTGACTTAACTTCAAATAATGAAATTTGTAACAATTATACAAGTTTTGAGATAAATGATGCTTGTGTAAAATATTTCAAATATTTCCTCATTGTTTATGCAGAAGTGGAACGAAGTTTTTCTAGATATAAGGCTGTTTTTTCTAGCAACAGGGAATCATTCACCTCTGAAAATTTGAAAATGTAGTTTGTAATTCACTGCAACAATATATGAAATGAAAAATTATGTAAAACAAAAACGTAATGCACTAGCATATAAACATAGTGAAATAATAAGACTGATACTTGTCAATGTTATATTAGGTGTATTTTCTACAGACAGAAAATAAAATATCTTTAAAATAATGCAATTTTTCTTTAACAAAGAAAATGATGTCTCTAAATTTTCCTTTAGCAGATAGTTGTGCTTCGAAGTCAAAGAAGTGACTTTCAACCACCCAAATGCTGAGGACTAACTTATCGTGATGATAAGCATGAGTTTAAATCAGGCATGTCAAAACCCTGCACATTGTGCACTGTTCTGCGTGCAACGTGTAGTTACTATTCCCCTACCTGGAGGGAGTGAATCGGCTTGGAGGGGAACGCGACAGGGCTGTACAGTAGCCTACCTATAGTAGCAGATCAGCTTTTGTTTCAGTAACACAGATCAGTACGTGTGCTCATTGAGCTGTGATTGTGAATGCGTTATGAAAAATAAAGTGAGGAGTCCACAGATATAACGAAGAAGAGAAATCACGAATCATATAACATAACTGTTATGATGTTTTCCTCAGCCAATAGTAATTACTTTAAAATGAAAGGCTTTCATCATATCATGTGGACCTAATAGTGAGATGAGAATTTAAATCATATTAGTAAAGTTCTCAAAATATGATATTCGCCTGCTCTCATTTCTTAATTAGTACTCTCACGGCAAAACAAACATGACAATGATGTTGTTTTGGAGTCTGTACTAACAGAGCCATCAATGGTTAGACGACTTACAACTTTTATTTGATAAGCTGATAAGCGATGAGAATACACGGTGTTTCAAAAATACGAGGCATAATTTCAGGTATGTATTTCCCACATGTAGACAATCAAAATAGTTCATTACAACATGTGTCCGGAAATGCTTTAGTTCCGAGTTATGGCCTTCACAACATTGAAATTCACCGGAATGTTTTTCTTTCCGCAGGTCGTTGCCGTCAAAGGAGACATTAAGAGGGCACTCTGACAGTTCATTCCGAGGCGAAGGTTACATTCAGTGTTGTGTAGACGTTCGACTGTACGACATGTATTCAAATCAAGAGCTGGCAGAGTTACACTTCATGTAGGCCTACGGTAAGGCGGACGGCAATGCTGCGCTGGCTCGTCGTTTGTACCAGGAGAGGTACCCACAGCGACAATGTCCAGATCGGAAGACATTTGTACGTCTCCATTACCGTCTGTGCGAGTATGGAAAATTTAACTCTCCTGGTTTGGGAAGGGGACGACCAAGATCTACAACTCCAGAAGTACAGGAGGAGATTCTGGAGGCTGTGAACATGAATCCTTCTATCAGCACACGAAGGGTAGCGTTGCAAGTCAATGTTCCTCATACGACTGTCTGGAGACTGTTGAAAGAGTATCAATTGTATCCTTATCATTTGCAACGTGTACAGGCCCTGTCACCAGCAGATTACCCTGCACGAGTTAGGTTCTGTCAGTGGTTCTTGCAGCAGTGTGGTGTAAATCCGAACTTTCCTTCCTTAGTATTATTTACAGATGAAGCACAGTTCACACGAGATGGCATAACAAATTTCCACAATCAGCATGTATGGGCGTATGAAAACCCACGTGCAACTGTTCCATCTCATCACCAGGTGCGGTTCTCCCTCAACATGTATCATTGGTGATCGATTAGTTGGACCCCATGTACTTGTAAACAGACTTACGGGGCAGGCGTACTCAAACTCCCAGGAAAACACCATACCTCATGTTTTAGAAGACACTCCACTGATAAATCGTCAACACATTCACTTCTTGCATTATGGCACTCCTGCACACTTCAGTCGTACGGCTCGCCGCTACTTGGATCGAAGGTTTCCTGATCGATGGATAGGTAGAGGTGGCCCAATTGCTTGGCCTCCACGCTCACCTGATCTGAACCCTCTCGATTTCTACTTGTGGGGCCATTTAAAATCATTGGTTTATTCGTCTCCGGTGCCTGATATGGAATCCCTTCGGAATCGAATTGTGGCATGTTCTGAGGACATACGCAATACTCCTGGAGTTTGGGATCGTGTTCGCATGTCAATGAGACATCGATGTGAGGTCTGTATTCAAGCAGGAGGTGGACATTTTGAACATCTTCTGTAATGACGACCTGCGGAAAGAAAAACGTTCCGGTGAATTTCAATGTTGTGAAGGTCATAACTCGGAAATGAAGCATTTCCGGACACATGTTGTAATGAACTATTTTGATTGTCTACATGTGGGAAATACATACCTGAAATTATGCCCCGTATTTTTTAAACACCCGACCCTGTATAGTGAGTAATACATGTGAGGCTCTTAAGGTTGTAAGGGAAGGAAGAAAGCAACTATTTGTAAGGCGGAAAAAAATTCTGGAAAAATAATACATAATGGCGAATTTTCCACCTCACATTACTATATTATCAAATATACTTACGTTAATAAATCTTTAAACCTGACATAAAGAAAACGTCCTCGCTTCACAGCTTGTGAAGTACTCTTTTAACTCAATTCAGTAACGCTCCCAACAGAGTCCCCCGAAATGTGGAGAGTTAGGTGGAATGAAGTGCCAGTTGACTTCTTCCTTAGCAGCAAACTCTTCCAACGCCTTGCTCCCTTCTCTAGACTTCAGTAATTGATGCAACTCTCGTAGTTCGTTCTTGGCTCCTACGAAGTTGCTACCGTTGTCACTGTATATATTTGCACATTTCCCTCGTCTAGCTGTGAATCGTCGTAAGGCGGCGAGAAATGCTTCTGTCGTCAAGTCTCTGACGAGCTCCAAATGTATTGCCTTCGTACTAAGGCATACGAACAATGCGATATAGCATTTAACCTTGACCTTGCTTCTTGTTGAGCCATGTTTTATAAAATAAGGTTCGACAAAATCCACTCCAGAATTTATGAACGGTCGAGAAGCTGTCACCCGTGGAATAGGTAGCTGTCCCATAAGTTGTTTGGATGTGCTGGCCCTTTGTTTGAAGCATGGTAGACATTTATGAATAATGGGTCTTACCACACGTCGAATGTTTATAATCCAATATCTTTGCCTTAAAGATGCTATTAAAAGCTGTGAACCCGCATGTAGTAGTCTTAAATGTTCTGCTTCTACTATCAGCCTTGTTATGTTTTGCTTCGGTGGAAGAATAACTTAATGCTTATGTTGATAAGACTTAGAAGAGTTATTCAGTCTTCCGCCCACCATGAGAATGTTTTCAGAATTCAAGAATGGATTCAGATCCTTCAGTTTACTCTTCGTTGACACTGTGGAAAGAGTATTTAAATCCTTGATTTTCGTCGAGTATTCTTTAAGTTGTGCTTGTTTGATACATGACACCAGTGCGTACCGCAATTCTTCTTTTGTCAATGTACCAGTTCTCTTATTTGCTCTTCTTTTGCAATTGTGAACAAATCTGAGACAATACGAGAGTACCCGTTGTAGTCTGTGTAGTGAAGAGGATCTGAGTGTAATATCCTCTTGCTCTGTGTTGTCTCTTGCACTGCTTAGTAGAGTTCGTTGTTCTGGCATTGTTGTGAGGGCTGTTTGCAGCTCACTGCAACCACTGAGATCATCCATGTAGAAATCTCGTTGCAGAGCTCTTGAAGCTAATGGATATCTTCGTGATACTTCTTCAGCCGGCATTTGTAAGCATTGAGTAGCTTGAAATGGTGCTGATGATGTGACCTCCGTTGTCTTACTTGATGCGTCAAACACCTTTGTTTCTCGTTCTTCTCCCGAGTTCTTGAAAACTGCATGATGTGGAAGGTAACTTGCCTTGTGTTTTTCCTCTTTCTTTGTATCTATTTCTCTCATGTGTCCTAACTGCTCATAGTCTGTCATGAATTTACAGTATTCTTCTTGAAGGAGCGGTTGCCCTTGGAAATGTCGCTCCATCTGTTGCAATCTATTATATGCCTCTTGAAAAGATTCTCCTAACTGCTGATGATTTGGAAGTCGAGGTAGTCGTACCACAAATCTTCCAGTTTGATCTCTTGTTGTCGTTGCTACAAAATGTTTTTCACATTCTTCTTCTTCTTCTACTGTTCTTGTTCTCTCTGGAATATCTTCTAATTCCCAGAAACGCTGTAGTCGTTGTTCTAAGTTGTCCCTGTTACAAGTAAGAAGTGATGTTACTGCTATAGTTGAAATAACCTCTGCTGTCGTTGCTTGAATCCTACCAGATAATATCCACTCTAGTTTTGTGTTGTGCATGGATAGCGAGTCGTTTACGCCCACTCTTGCTTCTTGTCGCAATATTCGGAAGAAAGTTCAGCTCCTAACAGTAGATCAATCTTCCCTGGTTTGTTGAAAGTAGGATTCGCTATTTTCATTCCAGATGGGATATCTTCCTTCTTGTATTTTACGTAGACTGCAGGCATCTTCCCCGTGATCTTAGAAATCACTGAGAACTTTGTATCAGCTGTGAACTTTCCATCTGTTGATGATAACTGAGTATACATGCAATGTGTAGTTTTCAATGGTGTTCCATTTATTCCTTGTATAGGAATTCTTTCCACTGACTTTCTTAATCTCAATCTCTGTGCTAATTCTTCAGTCATAAAATTGCATTGCGAACCACTATCAAGAACACATCTACATTGTTGTAAGTCTCCTTGCGCATTCTTCACCATTACGTTGGCTGTCGACAACAATACATGTGACCTTACTTCATTGTTGATGCTGTGACATGTCTGTTGTGTAGTCACGGAATCTCTTTCTTGTGTCTCTGCTGTCTGGTTTGGATGTAGGAGTGTATGGTGCTTCGCTCCACACCGTTTACAGGTCTCGGCTCGACAATATTTCACTAAATGTTGGTTTCGCAAACAGTTCCAACAGAGTCTGTGCTTGAGAACGCAGTTCTTCTTCTCCTGCATACTGCTACATGAAAAAGCTTGACAATTGTACAGAGAATGTGACTGGTTACAATAATATCTAGGTCGTGTCATTATCAATACTTTACTCGCTTGCTTTCCTTTATCTAACTTTACTCTGTATTCAGGTATCGAAGTCGTATCCTTTATTGTTTCTAATGCCTGAGATTTATGTTCAAGGAAATCCAATAACTCCTTGAGTGTTGACATGTTTCGATCTGCGCAGCTTAATTCCCATTCGCACCTATTCTGAGTGTCTATTTTCTCCAGTATCAATTGTAACAATAATACTTCATGTAATGGAACCTCTAAAGATAGTGCTTCTAAGGCATTCGTATTGCTCTTTACTTGGCTCACTAATGACCGTAAATCTCCGTGTGATTCCTTACTGATTGTTGGAAGTGACAAGATTGCTGTCGCATGTTTCGACGCAATAAGTTTTTCATTGTTGTATCTCTGATAAACCATGTCCCAAGCAATTCTAAAATTTGCATCACATATTGTTAGATTTTCTACTAGTTTGTGTGGTTCTCCCTTTAGTGCAGATAATAAGTAATGCATTTTTGAGCTTCTGCTAAATCACTATTTTTTACTATTAGACTGCTAAACGTATCCCTAAAGTTGAGCCAAGTGCTATAGTCTCCATTGAAACTAGGCAGACTAATAATCGGCAACTTTATTTTCCCTTCAACAATGGGTTGATTACTCTCTTGTGCAACATTATTACTGCTTTCCATTATTCTTAAAAATCTTGATTTTACTCTATCAAACTGCTCTTCAAATTCTATCCTGTCCTCTGAATGATCTTCGTCTGCTATCATTTCTAATTGAACTTGACTTTCTTCATATTTCATTTGTATGCTTTCTAGTCTCTCATATTTCACCTTGATCAAACCCGGTTCTGTTACTTCATGAACCCTTCCAAGAAATGTTTCAAGTCTAGCTAAACTAGCCTTAGCTAAACCTCTCTGATGTATAAGTATCTTTGAATCACTCATGTTGTAATTTATTTTCCTACCTTGTTGATGACAATAGTTTGAATCTCACTGCCAACCTGATTGTTGGAAATACTGACCTCAGTTGTTTCCTTGGTCAACGACCTTCGTTTGACCTGGACGTCTTGATGGAACTGGATTGCAGCCCTTGGAGTTCAATGCAAGGCCGCTAGGTGGAAATACTAGATTGTAACTTCTGTAGGTTGGTGCAAGGAGTTGACTGTCAAGCCGCTAGATGAGTCTCACAGAACTTGCCTTTCTTGTACAATTCTCAGCATTCATCCTTAGCCATCTTGGATTTTGACCACATATTCACTTGTATGCTTCACTGATTTTTGCACTGTCACCTGCGTTTCCAATGTCACTAATACTTATCCGGTTCGCGAGGACCAAATGTAAAGTCCTGGTAGCCCTTATTGTGCACTGTAGAATAATGTGCTTTATTGCCCTTGATGTTCTAGCCGCAACAGTACACCATCATCATGTTTTTGCTGCCAATATGATGAGAATATTAAATGTATGATTTGTTCACAAATATTACGAGGAAAACCGTTGTAAAACATAAAACGGCATTATACTACATGTTACTGATGAAACATTAAAAGGTTAAGTATTATTATTATTATCTCTGTACATCGATACTTTTTCAGCAGATGTACGAATAATGCGGTTAGAACTTCAATTTAAACTCACAGATTTACAATGTGATGTTAAATGAAAGCTAGATGTAAGGACTTGACAAATGTTGAACTTTTCAAACCTTTGCCAAAAAATAAATATTCGAAGCTTCGTTCTTTCGCTTGCTCTGTTGAAGCCATGTTCCCTGCAACTTACGTTCGTGAAAAATTATTTTCAACAATGAAAATAGTAAAAACCAAATTTAGATCACGACTGACAGACAAATACCTTGGTGATCAACTACGACTGGCAGTAAGTAACATAATTCCTGATTTTGAAACTTTGTCGCAGAGACATGTTCTGAAGACAGTTAATTTTAGGTTGTGATAATGTTTCCTATGTTTTCTTATTCATTTCTTTCGTCGTTACACGTACTATACATTAGTTTGTAGCCTTGTACTGTATACAATTATATCGGAGTGCTTGACGTATGGAAAATGAAAATCCGCTAATAAGTCAGACAGTTGCTTCACTTCCCGTTCGGGTGTCCGCCTCCCTCCATAGGTGCTATGCACATTGCAGGTTACACAGTGGCTCGGCGCACGATCACATTTTCGCCACGGCTGCTCTAGGAGGATGCGATTGCGAATGAAAACACGCGACTAGTGAAAAATCAACAAATCGTAGACGCTTCGAGCAAAATGGTAACCAACGATTGTCGTTCAATGTTTCATCGTTCAACAATAATCGTTGAACGATCATCGCAATAGTCGCACCGAGGAAAACGTACCCTTAAGGGAACGAGCTATTTCGCTCGCCACTAGATAGCTGGCTTCCTTACATTTATTTATGTCATCTTTCTCTTCAGGACGATGATTTAGGGCTGATTTCAGTTCTTGGTGTTTAATAGCTCGTTTCATTACTACACTAGCACGTAATATTCAATCAGTTCCTCTATATTATTATTATTATTATTATTATTATTATTATTATTATTATTATTATTATTATTATTATTATTATTATTATTATTATTATTATTAGTGCTACTGATAAAGCTATTTTATTATTATTATTATTATTATTATTATTATTATTATTATTATTATTATTATTATTATTATTAAATCAATAACTAGTAAATAACTGATAACAGTCATCACAAATAAAAAAAAAATTAAAATGGAGATATGGCGTAGTAATTATTTTAGCATTCAAGGGAAGATGTAGGCCTATATACAGTATATTGAGGCACGTATATAAGTATTCAGCGTAATACCCTGTAATGTCGCTTCTATATATTACTACTAATTACACCGTTGAGCAAAGCAAAATATTACATTTTCTCCGACAGAACAGCGAATAAATTCCTCTTCTCATTCTGTACGAAACCTTCTGTTCCTGCTCGTAGAGACAAAGGGTGTGTAGAGCGACATGGTACCGACACTGCTTACATTCAGGACGTGAGCGAGACGGAGAGCAATGTACAGGAAATTCCCCTTACTAGTATGAATGTCTTTGATTACACGATGTAATCACGATACCCAGTTTGATCACCGCTGCTTTAAAGCAACACTGTGTTCAACATTCAGTTATATATTTGAACTACCTAAAATCTTAATTATGTTTTTCCACTGATTTCGAAATACAGTAATAATTCTTCTGTAAGCATGAGGTTTTAATTTATATCATGCACAAAGCTACAAGCTGCGAAGTGTCAGACACGTCTGTGCTATAATCAAGAAATAATGAGAAACAAATAAATTCTTCACATAAGTCTTTACTTTTTTTCTTCAGTATCCCCAGCTAATTCTTGTATCATCTTGGCTACAGTGTTTCTGGATAAATATATTTTTCTTCGTAATTTCTTGTATCATTGGGATATATCTTGGCTACAGCGTTTAGAAGACAACTTGTAATGAAAGGTCCATCAGAGAAAGGATGACACGTCTTTGCAGTTTTAAGGAAGATATCATAGCTAACTTATAAGGTCATAAATTTTTCATCAGGTATTGCAGTCTGGAAAATAAGGAAAGTGCATAATAAACTAATAAGAGCTTATAATGATTGATATTTAATAATTAGAAATGAAAATTAATACAATTCGTAATTAATTTAATATACTTAAATCTGAAGTAATTTCTTTGTTAAATTCCAGCAGTTTATGGTCGTCATCAATATGTTGATACGTACTTTTCTTCGTGATATTTTTCGTAATGTCTTTCCACGTTACATTTTTTGTGATGATTTTTTTTTGCACATTATGACTGTGCGTCCCCACCACATTTTTTACTAAAAGGTAAAGTCTCCATTCTGAGTATATACACTATTATGTTCTCTTGCATGTAACCTACGTACTGTGGCACCCGTCTGAACGCCACACGACACAGTAACTTTTGCGCTATGAAGTGGTCTTTCGTGAATCTGATTAGGATTGGTAGACGCCCAATACCTAAAACAGTGATCATCAACTCGCGTGTCCACACCTGTGGAGTAACGGTTAGCGCGTCTGGCCGCAAAACCATGTGGCCCGGGTTCGATTCCCGGTCGGGGCAAGTTACCTGGTTGAGGTTTTTCCGGGGTTTTTCCTCAATCCATTGCGAGCAAATGCTGGGTAACTATCGGTGCTGGACCCCGGACTCATTTCACCGGCATTATCACCTTCATCCCATTCAGACGCTAAATAACCTAAGATGTTGATAAAGCATTGTAAAATAACCGAAAAATCAGCTCTAATGTCAGTGTTGAATGAACTGAATGGAGTTAATTTCTGCATTACTATTCCTAGGGTTTTTTATATGCTTTGTTCAACATTTTCTTTAACAGAAGCAGTTTACATATTTACAGTAATTGACATGCATTGCCCGAGTAATTAACATGAAATGTGTATTCTATTTCTGAAAGTAATTATAAATTTATTAACTTCTAACTTTGTTTCTTATTTTTTAGTAGGTCATTTTACGACGATTTATCAACAGCTTAGATTATTTAGCGTCTGAATGAGATGAAGATGTTAATGCCGGTGAAAATGAGTCCGGGGTCCAGGACCGAAAGTTACCCAGCATTTGTCATATTGGGTTGAGGGAAAACCCCGGAAAAAACCTCAACCAGGTAACTTGCCCCGACCGGGAATCGAACCCGGGCCACCTGGTTTCGCGCTAGCCGTTACTCCACAGGTGTGGACCCTCTAACTTTGTTGAAAATAAGCTACAATGTTTTTCAAACTGCTTAAGATAGTTTATTTAGTTATTTCTATTTAGCTCGTATCTTTTATCATCAGAAAACAATCATAAACCTATGCAGTAATTTGATATTGTGGTCCCGCCGCTGAACATCTTACCTGCCCTGTGACGATTTTCCCTTGCCGAGAGGGCGAGCGTTCAAGGCTTGATGACGATACAGTGCTCTGAGTTGGGGACCACTGACCTAAAGTTTTGCTTGTTCACATAGCCCGATAAGTGAAAATGGGCTTCGTCAGACATCATGAACTTGTTCAGAAAATCGGGCTGAGTGTTGATCATCTCCAGAAGCTGTGTACAAAAAGTTTGACGTGCCTCCAGCTCTCTGTGCAATAATTGTTACACTTGGAGCTTGTAGGGATGGAACTTCATATCCAGATGTGTCATCCGTCGCACACTTCTGTCCAATATGTTAAGGACTTGCGAATGCCGACGAACTGATAGCGTTGGACTTCGCTCTAAAGCAGCCGTTACTCTAGCAATGTTGTCCGGGGTGCGAACCGTACGTGGTGTACCAGGGGCCTTCTTGTTTGCTGGCGATGCTGTTGCTCTGAACTGCTGGACCCATCTCGTAATCGACTTCCGACCAATGTCAAAATGTCGCCGAGACAAACGCTGCGTTCGTATGACACTATCATCACTTCTGAAAAACGTTTCAATTACAAACGCACGATGATCGTTTGACCAATGCTCCATACTGACTGGCAATGCTTTGAACTGCACTACACACTGGTATCAACATCAACTCTCTAGGAAGCCATGTCCAACAACGGCAATTTAAAATGGGTTATTGTTTCTGCCGCACTCTGTATTATCACTCAAGATGGCAATTCTAGTGATGTGATGCCCGGCAAAGCCGATCTCACAATCCACCACACTACGCATTTTTCTGCAGTCTTCAAATCCGTATACCATACCTCTGTTGGTATCCGTATACCGCAGGTACTGGAATTTGGAGCTCTTTTTAAGTTAAGACTGAGATGTACACAATTTTATTCAATGTTGAATAGTTCTGCATGCTATGTACAAAGTATCTGACAGTATGTAATCATCAGCTGAACGATACAGTTATCTCAAGAACACATCACCGTGCGCTCTGCTGTCTCCGGACGAGTTATCGTGCTTCAGATACATTATACAATATCGAAGGTTAAATGAAGTGGTAGTGCTAGTTGAGACAGTTGATTTCATAGTATGGTAGCAATGTATTTACAATTCAAGGTGGCATACTATTCTGTAAACTTTGTCATCGTCAAATACCAGGTGATAAAGTTTTCAATGTTAACACTATTAAACATCAAGAGACTAATAAAGAGGAATCTAGTGATGGAACTACGCATTCATTTTATGAAACAATATTTGATGCCTTTATTTTCCTCATTCCGCTCAACAGATTAAGACAAAACTACTCTCATTTCTAGACTCGTACATATAGATATATTTCAGATGAATCAACTTTGCGAAAAATGTATTGTCACTTTTAATTCAACACAATAATGTTGCTTTTATTTACAACAACAATGACTTTCTATAACTGAATTTAAACACTCCCATCAACAATGGGTATTTCACTCCACACACTAACACAATATTCGTTACTGCACTCCACAGACGACAATTACAATTCACTTGGATTATTGCGAACAACAATGTACTCCTAATCTCAACTAAAGTTCACAAAACATTATTTACAACACAAAACTGTCAGTTCACAGTTCACAGTTCGTTTGCCTTGGCTAGTTCTCCAATACTAACAACTGGCTCTCTTTGAAGGCTACTCGCATTTTATTAGTTAAACCACACTTTCCAGAAACTACGATGCTCGAAATTTCTGCTTCTACAGACTTCTGTTCTCGCTGCTTCTTCCTGGACGATTCTGTTCGGGAGGTTTCGTTCCCCCCTTCACCTCGCCAGCGCAGCACCTGCAGCCTTGCGTCCCTTTTGCTTCGCTCCACACCCCAGCGAACAGCGTTTCGTCTCCCTTCCGCGCCGCGTCCCCAGCGCTCCGCGGAGCTCGCCTCGTCTATCGCGCCTCATGTCTTCTCGCGCCCCCCCCTTCTGCGGGACGCGTGATCGACTCTCGACGTGGCTGTCACAGTATGTTAAAAATACCTATGACTACCGCATAAAATAATGAGAATTAAATTACAAAATGAGAAGAAACCACAGATTCCATTGATTGCCACGTAGCCATTGTGTTGGTTGATGCGATGAAAACAGAAACTCCAGGTGTATCTTATCTTCTAGCATGTGAGGTTCTGGATACAGTATCCTTAGTCTGGTTGCAGAGACACTAATAGGTAAATACGCAGATGGCACCATGGTGAAAGTCAAGTGATATGTTTTATTATGAATAGAGACCGGATCTTAAAGAGAAAATTTCTCATAAAAAATGGACAAAAAAAAAAAAAAAGGGAAAGCTATGGCCAAAAAAAAAACAAATTTGAAAAAGGACAATATTACTCCTCAAAACACACTTCAGCACATTCATGGACATACATGGCACACAATCTTACATTTATCTCTTCACAACATAAGGAAAGTATTGTATTTGATATAGTAAAAAAAAAAAAGACTTCAAAAAGGACTATATTACTCCCTCAGAAGGGTGCTATTTTAATTGAAAACACACTTCAGCACATTCATGTATACACGTAGCACACACAAGCTTATATTTATCGCTTTGCAACATAAGGAAAGTGTTGTATTGGATCACATTCAACATTTCAATATGTTTCAATATGATTCTGCCTCTTTGAATGCAGAATGTCTTTATAAACAGAAAATGGCCGCTCAACATCAACTGAAACCAGAGGTGAAAATTTTCTTTTTATACTGAAGTCTAAATCAGCACACGTTATTAGTTTTTCTATGTCTGGAATCGCTTGCTCAAGAAGTTATAGGCCTATCGGAAAAAATATAAGAAAATTATCTAAATGTTTGCAATATTCTGTCAAAAAAGGACCAAAATAAGAGATGTTTTTAAAAAAGGGGGGAAAGGGAATATGGACTAAAAAGGAAACAAAGATAAGTCAAAACCACATAATTTGGTCGGTGGAAGATAGTTTTGAACATCGTAATTAATTATATCATGTTTCGTGTTGAAATAAAAAAGAGATTTCCTTTAAAATCAGATCTCTGATTATAAATATTCTCAATCGTTTCCGCAGATGTGGAACGGAGTTTTTCAATTAACTATAAATATCTGTTTTCTTCTAAACGGATAATGTTCACATTTTGGAATTTTAAAATGATATATACAATGTATTATGATAAATCACAGAATAAGTAAACTGTTATGTTTCTTATATGTAAGGCATTTCTTTTAATGGATATATAAATAACACATGGTCACCTTTTTCTTATAAATCATACATGTTTTATTGCTTCTAAATATTATTTTAATAGAAATGTGTAATTTTCTACGTGTGCACTCTACTCCTAGTTACGTAGCAATGGAGTCATTCCACGTCAAATCGCACAAATTTAGCCTGGAATTGACTTTTATGTCTCCGATTTAGATAAAACAAATTTTACACATTCTATGGACTGAAAAAATAAAGACGGGTTTTATTATTGTTGTCTATATCGATTATTGTAGTAGATATGTGTTATCAAAGATTCTGAAATAGGTCGCGCATCATTATTGTTAAACGTGATTATCTCCACTAATAATCATCACAGAGATTTGCTCTTTGTCTCAATTTGAAGGTGACGGTACATACTTTGTTCTCCGCATAATAATATAAACATATAAGTTTGTTAACTTTGTTTTAAAAAACATTTAAATGTATAAAAATATGTTTTAATGGCAGCGACTTACTTTAAAATTACAGAAAAAAAATCCTTAAATACCTTGAAATTATTTTAACCGCCCTTAAAAAAATCAGAACTCTACTTCGAGCCGTTGAAGAATAATTAAATGACTCACCAAGCTGCGCGTCTTGAGGTCGCGGGCTGCATAAGTACTGTTGCAAGATGATGTGCAGGTGCAGCTCCGGATGAGAGTCGTGTGACCACTTTACACTGTTCCACGGTCAGAATATCACTCTTTTACGTAATTTACATAACACAGTACTGTATTTAAATATTGTTTTTGTAAAATATATACTTGTGAAAATAACTACAGTTTACACAACACTGGACTATTAAAACTAATCAACTACAACCAATATCAATTCTATTTAATGTCCACCACTTTGCTCTCACTTTGAAGGGAATAGTTCTTTATCATGGCCTGAGATTTTGTCAATGGAACAAAAGAATGAAGTTGTAAGATACCTCGCACCACTTTTGCTTGTTGGTACCTTGAGTAGAAAATATTGCTATGTTTTTTGTGTTCACTAATGGTAAAAAATTTTAAAGCAATATTAGAAATGTTTTTCTCAGCCCAGTTATACAGTTTCCTTGGTGTTACAATAGGATCTGTACCAGGTTGAAGACTAGCTTTCATAGCAAGCCGCTTAACGGTACCGCCAATGCCATCACAAGGCCCTTTTCCATGTGATGTAGCAAAAAAATGCCACTCAGCACAAATCCCAAACTCATCTTCGTGGTGACATTTATTTTTAAAGTTATTTCTTACTCGAAATCAATCTGAAACCAACGTAGTTCTATGTAAAATATAATAGATTGTACGTATATTTTTTTTGCGTTTTTAAAGTAAGCTGTTATAAAAAATATTAAGTTATGTTTAAAAAGTGACCCTCTAAAACAACCCCATTTGTATTTCAACTTATACTTAAAAGAATTAATATAATAGTTCATTTTTTCCCATTTCAGATGGCACCAACACTCAACGTCTATGATGCATAGAATCTTAACAATGAGCATTTTCATACTGCGTCGTGGATGAATTTGTCATATAATTAAAAGAGTATAAATAGTAAAATTTTAAAGTATGGTCCCAGAAAAAATTACAGACCTCTTATTTTGATCTACACAACATATTTTAGAAGATTTAAGCAAATACTAAATGGTCACGTTTCGTATACAGGTGTTTGATTTGACATGCACATAACACAACACGATACCTACTTCGAAAGACTTAGGAATTATTGTTAGATAAATTAAAGGGAAACTGCTGAGTGTTGAAGGGACATTACGTGCTTTTAGAACTAGAGGTTATCTGTTTATTTACGTATAGCAGTGATCGCCAAAAGCTGTGTCGCGACACATGCCCCTGCCTCCACTCAAGCGTAACCATGGCATCATACCCCCACCCTCTGTTTACAGCCATCACTTCGATATAAGTAAGACATTTATCAGCAGCGGACGTAAGCATGTAATGTTACATTTGTGTAGGATAATATGTTTCGATGTCTTTTCGAAAACAGATAATAAGTAAAAACTTAGTTTTAAGGAGCATGGATGGAAAGGTATTTATTTTGTGCAGATGGTAAAAATATGAGATAATTTGTTGTAAAATTTTAAATGAAGTATAAAAGAAAAATGTACGTTGTCATAATTTTTCTTGTTATGAAGACTACCATGTCCTTACCTGTAACTTGAATATTTCATTAATAAATAAACAATAAAAAGTATCGGCTTTTATGTCTTAATCGGTGTAAAATGTTTCCACGTTTTTTCCGTCGTATGTAGTGTAATTTTAATATTTCATTAATAAATAAACAATAAAAAGTATCGGCTTCTATGTCTTAATCGGTGTAAAATGCTTCCACGTTTTCTCCGTCGTATGTAGTGTAATTTGAATATTTCATTAATAAATAAACAATAAAATGTATCGGCTTCTATGTCTTAATCGGTATAAAATGCTTCCACGTTTTCTCCGTCGTATGTAGTGTAATTTGAATATTTCATTAATAAATAAACAATAAAATATATCGGCTTCTATGTCTTAATCGGTATAAAATGCTTCCACGTTTTCTCCGTCGTATGTAGTGTAATTTGAATATTTCATTAATAAATAAACAATAAAATGTATCGACTTCTATGTCTTAATCGGAATAAAATGCTTCTACGATTTTTCCGTTGTATGTAGTGTAATATGAATATTTCATTAATAAATAAACAAAATGTATCGGCTTCTATGTCTTAATCGGAATAAAATACTTCGACGTTTTTTTGAAGTATGTAGTGTAATTTACAACTTCGTGACCAGCCTGGTACGTTTTCCTAATTTCAAATATCTGCTGATGTAAAGTACACGTTCTTTCTATGGTAAATTAGAAAATAAATTTATTTTATTTTATTAATAATACAAAAATAATTAACAGGAGGATAAAAAATTAACATGGAAAAAAGTGTGTATAGTTAATAAGTAGAAGAATATTATATTGCTCTCGATTTTTGGTCGCAGTCCGTCTCTGTATTGTTATTCATTGCATCACCTGAGGAGATACCTACAGTACTCCACCCCTCTCCCAGCGATAGTGGTGTGCCGGTTGCATTTCTATTACGTCACAATGTCGTGGTGTTTGGCAACCACTAACGTATAGTAACACCGCACCACTGATAATGTATTAGTCACTCTCGTTGCTGCTGTCGCAGCTGTATGCTCCGGCGCGCGGTCTCACTCAATCCGAGCCTTCCGACCCGAACACACCATCAGTAAATTATTTGCACAGCGACTTCTGATTCGAATAGAGTTCTAAAACCAACGCAGTTCTACGTAAAACATTTCAAAGAATATAATGATTTTTTTCCCCTTTTTAGAAGTAAGTCCCTGATATATGAAAACGTATTTAAAAAATATAACCCCCTAAAAGGGGCTCATTTTATATTTTGATTGAACACTAAAAATTAGTATATAATACTACAATTGTTGCACTTTCAAATGATATCAATATGAAATTTCTACGATTTATAGAATCTTCAGTATAACCATTTTCATAATACGTTGCATCCAAATTTACGGAAAATGTAACATTTAATAAATGACTAAATAATTGTGTCAGCCCGAAAAAATTACACATGGGTTATTCAATTTCATCAATAGAATATATAAAAAAAAATGGAGTAAATATTAAGTTGTCATGTTTCGTAGGTGTTCGATTTGACATGGAATGACTCAAAGTTGTTGTTCCACTGCTCATGTCAATGAGGTCCGCAATGTAAGCAGGTGATGCTCTTCACCCCTCGCACTGTATATACAATATCTCAATATATTATTTATAGAGCTCCAAATTACATAACATATCCGTACACCATATCTCTGTCATAAACTCACATATCTACTCCCGGCATATGAGCCGTCATGTAAACAAGAATCTGGGGATATCTGGTGCCTCATGCAGTTACATGAGCCGTCTAGGATCGACCATCACTGCCATCTACCAATCTTTCGAGAAACGGTTAGAAACATCCATCATAGCGGGGATTGATTTGGCGTCACCCAAATACAAGTGGTGTCCTATTTGTCGGAACGGAGATAATGAAAAGGGAATTATAGAGGACGAGAGAACCACGAGAGACACTTCACTACAAATACAACTTTGCCATCACAGGGATTTGAACTCGGGTCCGCCGTCGTAGTATGCCAGTGCTGTCAACTAAGCTACCAAGGCAGCATGTTTATTTACTGTAAAACTCATAAAATCTGCCCTAAATCAAATTTTGGTTCTGAAGAACAGGTCTTTATTGACGACATAGGGTTATTTTAGGGACAGTTCTTGAGCGAATCAACTTTTTGTGCCAGAAAATATTACCAGCGTTTCGAAACTCCTTACTGGCCCCATCTTCGAGGACATACATGACAAGTGTGTCGTGTACACAGCAATCGTCACTCGTTCGCCTAGGAAGGGTGAACTGTCCGCTTCAGGTATATGAAATCATCGTGTATTGGGTGTAACAGGAATATAATAAGAACAGTGACTAATACGAAAGATTTACCAGTGAATGACCTGTCCCATGCCACGACCAGCGCCTTCATGAAATCACGGGAAAGTTTTTAGTCAGGTCATGGCTGATCACTTTACGTTGCATAGAAATGTACAATTTTAAAGTCAACATCATAATGATACTAATTCACGTGGTTACACCTAACGTAAAAGTACTCCTGAATTAACATTATCGACGAATGTAATAAAATGAAATAATTAGCCTATAGCCTAAATAAGCATATTAGCGCGTATACAGTCGGCAAAAAATGTTGACGCTGATTTCAAAAGTTGGATGAGTACATATCTAAATTGATATGAGCAAGCAGTGTTCACATGGGAGCATCTTTTGAAGTAGGCCTACGAATGAGATTGTGATGTTTTAAAAATTGATTTCGAGATTTTTCAGGAAATACACTTTCCAGCAGAAAAAATGGTTTGGACATGCCGTCTATCTGTCTATCTGTGTACAGAAGTTTTTCCTAATTATTGAACGGGTTTTGTGCGTATTGTAACTGCAAGTCAATTCATACGCGAATTATGGACATGAAATAGGCCTGTAGTATGCTTTAGTAATTGATTTTCCTTTATTTCAACTAAAAACAGGCATTGGCATTCAACTTCAAGCATCATCATCATACGATTTTCTTCGTGTGTCAGAACTGACAAATTAGAGAGGAAAGTTATTGTCGTCTGAGAAACAGGAATTATTATGTCATAACCAGACAGCGGAATTTCGGTCCCTAACCAGCGACAAGTCGTCACGTTTCTTACTTACGGAGGGAGCTTAGCTATGACTTCAATGGCCTACGTACAACTGACGTCTAGTATCAGGACCCAACATTTTCTAGATCTATACTTTTCTATGAAGTGTTTGCGATGTGGATTCTCAAGTTTATGAAACGGAATATTCGTAAATATCAGCATCAGATACAAGTCATAAAAAATCGACTGATTCCAAATCAAATCACTATCTACTAGTGTCCTGCGATGTTCGAACATGAGAGAGACAACCAAGTCATTACAAACTTCGTCATATTTCATATGACAAACTAATCGCAAGATCTGTACTAAAATCTTTAAGCGGTTAAATATGAGTGGAGGACAGCGAATATTTTTATAACAAATTGGAACAAACACGAATGGCCTTCTTCTGCAGAGCGAACATCGGAGAATATCGAACTTCGCCATACTCGACAAACTTGAACCGAACATAGCGCCAGTAATGCAAAAAAACACGCGCGCGCGCACACGCGCGCACACGCGCGCACACGCGCGCACACGCGCGCACACGCGCGCACACGCGCGCACACGCGCGCACACGCGCGCACACGCGCGCACACGCGCGCACACGCGCGCACACGCGCGCACACGCGCGCACACGCGCGCACACGCGCGCACACGCGCGCACACGCGCGCACACGCGCGCACACGCGCGCACACGCGCGCACACGCGCGCACACGCGCGCACACGCGCGCACACGCGCGCACACGCGCGCACACGCGCGCACACGCGCGCACACGCGCGCACACGCGCGCACACGCGCGCACACGCGCGCACACGCGCGCACACGCGCGCACACGCGCGCACACGCGCGCACACGCGCGCACACGCGCGCACACGCGCGCACACGCGCGCACACGCGCGCACACACACACACACACACACACACACACACACACACACACACACACACACACACACACACACACACACACACACACACACACACACACACACACACACACACACACACACACACACACACACACACACACACACACACACACACACACACACACACACACACACACACACACACACACACACACACACACACACACACACACACACACACACACACACACACACACACACACACACACACACACACACACACACACACACACACACACACACACACACACACACACACACACACACACACACACACACACACACACACACACACACACACACACACACACACACACACACACACACACACACACACACACACACACACACACACACACACACACACACACACACACACACACACACACACACACACACACACACACACACACACACACACACACACACACACACACACACACACACACACACACACACACACACACACACACACACACACACACACACACACACACACACACACACACACACACACACACACACACACACACACACACACACACACACACACACACACACACACACACACACACACACACACACACACACACACACACACACACACACACACACACACACACACACACACACACACACACACACACACACACACACACACACACACACACACACACACACACACACACACACACACACACACACACACACACACACACACACACACACACACACACACACACACACACACACACACACACACACACACACACACACACACACACACACACACACACACACACACACACACACACACACACACACACACACACACACACACACACACACACACACACACACACACACACACACACACACACACACACACACACACACACACACACACACACACACACACACACACACACACACACACACACACACACACACACACACACACACACACACACACACACACACACACACACACACACACACACACACACACACACACACACACACACACACACACACACACACACACACACACACACACACACACACACACACACACACACACACACACACACACACACACACACACACACACACACACACACACACACACACACACACACACACACACACACACACACACACACACACACACACACACACACACACACACACACACACACACACACACACACACACACACACACACACACACACACACACACACACACACACACACACACACACACACACACACACACACACACACACACACACACACACACACACACACACACACACACACACACACACACACACACACACACACACACACACACACACACACACACACACACGAACAACGATCGAGAAATCAAAATTAACAGCGCCCGCAAAGCCGAAAACCCGCACGACAGTGTTCTAGATATACTTCGCGTCGTTACGTAAAGAGTGCTTGCGAGTCTTTCAAGATACCGAGATTGATCACTCCCGAAGTTCCGAACGGCAAGTGGCCTTGAATCGTCACAGTTGTTTATACCTGACTGAACTTTTATCTACTTTGGCAACTGTTATACAGGGTTTTTCCGAGTTGGTGTTACAAACTTTCAGGGATGACGGCGAATGGCACATATATCAATTTGAAATGGTCCGGAAATGACTGAGTAGAAAGTTATAAGCAAAAATAGTTGTGTGGAAATGGAATTGTAATTTGGCACCACGTGCCCTCTTTCCCTTAACTTTTGGAACAGAAATGGAAAAATGGTGGCCCGGATGTCTCCTACGTGGGTACTTTACCCATATAATCTGTGAGCTTGTCTAATGTTCCCATTGGCTCATCCGTATTCGAAAATCAGGTCTGCTTATTCCGCTCTCGTGTACTCCTCCATTTCACTAAAACTGATCGACTGTACAAGTGTAGGTACAATGATCGAGGCAATTAAATTGAAGAGTGGAAATGGACCTGTGTTTCAAGAGCATCTAGTGACAAAATAATTTCTAAGACAATTTAAAGACTCTATTAATTCTATAGACTTGTAAATGTGCATCGGGGGGGGGAGAGAGAGAGGGTGGTAGAGAGAGTAGAGAGGGAGAGAGAGAGGGTGGTAGAGAGAGGAGAGAGAGAGAGAGGGGGGTTAGAAAGAGGGAGAGAGAGAAGGGTAGGGAGAGGGAGAGGGAAAGAGATGGGGAGAGGGAGAGATGGGGAGAAAGGGAAGGGGAAAGGGATAGAGAGAGAGAGAGTGTGTGTGTGTGTGTGTGTGTGTGTGTGTATGTGTGTGTGTATTTAATGCCTACCCACTTCATTTGCGTGATTCGGATTCCGCATACTGAGGATAAATGGCAGGACTGTGACCCATTTTCAAGTTGGACACCACTTTGACGGACCACGTTATGCATGATGTGAATCTGTGCAGAGTTATGTCGTGTACTAGGGTGAGTGTATGTGTAAGTGTTGTAGGGAATGGGTGAGGATGATGATGGTGAGGAAGGAAGAAGGGGAAACCCGGTGCCGGCACGTAGCCTCTCCTATCGAATAGCACCAAGGGGGCCGCCAGGCTCTAATGTCTCCATCCGACGGACGAATCACTATCAACATAATATATGCCTTCTCTTCACATGCACATGAAAATTTCTGACCCTGCCAGGAATCGAACCCGGACCGGTTAGCCTGGAGGCAGACGCACTACTACAAAGCTAACTCGGAGGATGCATCAAAGTGCAAATAGTCAGAAATTTAAATTCACATTTAGGCTACTGAATTAAAAGGATGAAGCAAGACTAAACTCCTTAGATTACAAAGTATATTTAGACTGTGAAATTCATACCACAGTAATTGTGTTAATCATAATTAATGGAATGTTAAAATGTGCAAAATGGCGTGCACTATTACAATTATGTAATGAAGCATGCCGAATAAAGTTACACAAAAAAGGTCACAGTTCAAATCTCGACGATGGCGGGGTTGTATTATTTTGTAGTGGAAAAAGACGAGATGGCTTTTCCGAGGTTCTTCTGTTTTCCATAATTTCATCAACATTATCCACAATTCCACTTTAATTATCATCTTCGCATTGAAAAAAGGGCATCACTTGTGCTTTCGTGACGCCGAATCGTTCATTCGCCATGTGGAATGTTACACGCGGTTTGTCTAAAGAGTGGTAGATGGCAGTGATGGTGGATTGTAGACTACTTATAGATCTGTATAAGAGATATCAGAGTTCCGTAGATTTTTCCTCCTGACGAGGACATGACGATTCATGTAAATCTGTATGGTACGGCAGACCACCACCAGAGAGGACTGCGTAATGTGGCAAATAGTGGAGCCGGCTTTGCCAGGCAGAACAGTCAGCACGCAACTCATTCCACCACAAGTGAACAAAAATATCTTTGGGCTTAAGTGCTTAGGTGTGCAACATGTACCGGCCCGGTAAGCATATCTAAGCCTCTAGTGAGACTCATTGGTGATGTGGTTAACATAAATAGACACCAGTGTTTAAAATAATGATTGAAGATGTAAAATAATATACTCAGTTTTTAGACGGGAAATAATTTGCAAAGCATATAGCAGTAATTAAATTAAATATATTTGAAGTAAAATATGTCAACAGTTTCCACACTCGTCTGTTAGAAGTTCATTCTAGTCCACAAAAATCCAGTTCAACGAGGAGTCGGTTTTCACAAAAAAGGCCATGAGTTCAATCCCAGGTAGAATCCGTGAGATGAATCATGCGCAAAGTGAATGTGATCTAAGATAAGTCCAATGATTCATAATTAGACAATACTATTAATCAACTATTGCCGCACAATCATGTTATCGTCTACGATTTTTTATATTTTATGTATAAATTCAGTTGACATGAATGTTGCAGCAACATGATGTGGAATATATTCAAGGACAGGGAAGAAGACTCATGAAAAATCAGAATTACGGCTAGTCAAACTTCAAGATAAGCTAAAGCCTACAATTTAGCCTTTAATCTTGCACAAAATCACACAAAATAGGCTACATTTTTATAATATCCTATAGGCTTAAAGGTAAGAAATTTTATTTCGTTTGCATAAATACATCTATATGCGCGTAAAAATTTTGCGCTAACTTGCACAAAATTTATACAATATTGTAACCGTGTTTAATATTTCTGTATTTATGAATAATGTCATTTAAAAGTGATATGACTATAAAAAAATATGGCCTGCAACGGCGACAAATGAGTTTATAGTCAGGGTATTCTTTGAACAAGAAAATTATCTGCTATATCCAAATATCAGTAAAGCTTTGGTGTAAATATACACTTCTAGACAAAGAGATATTTCACAATTTCATAAATCTCAAGTAAGCCAAAATTTTTCGATACTGTTAATAAAGCATTGCAAAATATTAATTCGTTGAATCCCTGTCAAATGCGGAAATATTTTCACTCAGCAAAATATAGACCCAGTCAGATTACTATCGATTTTCAATTGACTGACTCAACGAGCAGGTAAATTCAAGTCTTACATACATAAATGCATGAAACATTTTGACATTCAGTTATACGAGTATTCAAGATTATTTATTCTCTATTTATTAATTTATTTAATTATGAGTTTATTTATTTATTTACTTATTTATTCACTTATTTATTTATTTATTCACTTATTTATTTATTTATTTATTTATTTATTTATTTATTTATTTATTTATTTATTTATTTATTTATTTATTTATTTATTTATTTATTTATTTATTTAATGTCTCTAAGAATGTATGTTTTTCCTTATTCACTTATTTGCTTCCTTACTTTATTAGGTTAATTTATACACGCTCTAGTACCTCTGGTCATATCGCGTGTGTAGGATCTTTGGGTATATTAGTAAGCAGTTTTTCAATAGTTGAGTTCCTATTTCTATTGTTGTGTATTACAGCTGTCTTGTGTTCATGTAACTGATTTTAGATTTTAGTTAATGTTTATGATATTGGAGATTTAGGCGATCACGAATCATGGTATGTAAATTTCCAAACCGACATTAATTTGTCTTTGTGACTGAGGACAATAATGAAAAACCCCAGTCAGATAGGCCGAACACGGGATTAAAATCCGGGAGTTCCCGAATGCGAGTCTCAAACTTTACCGTCTGTGCGAACTCGCTTGGTTGCTTATGTAATTTATATTGATTTATTACCTTATTTACTTTTTCACACGTCTTCGTTTATTTATTTTCTTTTTATTCATTTATTTATTGTCTTCTCTATCCATTTAATTTCTTTACTTGCTTATTAATTTAGTTCACTTACTACTTATTTATTAATTTATTCGTTCAGCTATTAATTATTTTATTTATTTATTCATTCATTCACTTATTTATTTAGTATTTATTTGTTTATTTAAATTGTTATTTTCTTTGCATACTTATTTTCTTCATATTTAAGTATTTATTTTATTTATTATTCATTAATTCATATTTTTGTTTATATTCTTTCTCATTAATAGATTTACTTGCTTACTTATTTACTTAATTTACTTATTATTTATTCATTTAGCATTAGTAATAGGAAAGACAACATTAGGCTATATTACTAACGATTTTTTTCTATTCGAATTTGAAAGAATGTGTTAATGAAGTAATAAAACCAAAGAGTTTGTTACATAACACGACAATGTATTATGTATTTCTTAATTATCCAAACATTTATGGAATTATAGGCAGCTGTTTATAAATAGGTCTTCTAACAAATGCAAACATTTTTATTACATGGGTCATTCAGTAGTTCTGTAGCAACAACAACTTTTAAAGTGAAAGCTGTGTTAAATTTGGAAGTTGTTTTGACCGTGATTCGATTTTGCAATAAGTTAAGATCCTTGAGGGAATGTCGATTGAGGAAAAAAAAATGTCTCAAGTATTTGCAGCAGGGGTCAAATGAGGGCATTCACATTGAAGTCTAAGAGAATAAACAATCTAACACTCAACTACAATAATATCTTGTTCTGATACAATTGTAGTTTAGTGAGTCAAATATCGTGGGCAGATTGTGAGGCCTGCTGTGGACAAAGCAGCTATGCAATAGATTTTTTGCAAGTTCTTCGGTCTTCTTGCATTCCTTATTCTACTGATATTCCTCCATTAATATCTTTCTCTTTCGTTTGATAACTTCTGTAATGTGTGAGATGTTAAACAACTACAATTACTGCAAACATTTATTTAAAAATCAATAATAATAAATAATTTCAAAATGAATTCAATAAGAAACATAAGATAAAAAGTGACAGAGGATTCACATGATGTCAATGATTATGTGAATACATCTTTGTTTTATTGTCTTGTTATTGTCACTTTTTATCATTATGAATGTGGTATTGTTTATTACATAATGCTCGTTGTATATTCACTTGTAGTATGTAGATAACGCAACACTCTGCAGATGGCAACACGAGTACGCTTTGATGCAACATCTAGTGAACACTTCTTGAACTTCGTGTTACACTAAAACTGTCCTACTTTTCCATTACCTTTATCTTTAGCCAAGATGTATTCATATAAAAAAATGTTACAATAACTTAGAAAAAGACAAGGAACTCACCGAGCAACTAGAGCATCTGCTGTCCACCCCTAAGATACGGGTTGAAATCCTGATAATTACAAATGAAATTTATTGTGGCATGTTTCCTCAATATAATCCCACTTTCCTTGCAAATATTTTTCATCACAAGTTATTATCACCGCACCATGGAGAAGTGCCATGTTATATCTAGGCTTCGGATTTTAGGTAAAAACTTATTTTAATCCTTAAAAGATAAGTTCATAAAAACTTACAAGTCTACGTTTCATACAAAACTATGCCTAATTTTTTTTATTTAATAGCACCTAAAAATGCCTATTTTGAAGACAAAGTCTATTTTGACTTATTAAGCACGTTTTATCTCTAATAGGTCAAAACACCCATTCTTATTTCGAAAATTTGTATTTTAAATTCGAAATGTATTCCTGGTTATGTTGGAAATAAAGTACGGGATAAATTATAGCAAGTTCTGCAGAGAAATGTAGGACTGAAGGACCTGCGTACTGCTTCAGATATCCTAGCAGGGAAGAACACGGATTTACAATGTAACATTCCTGTCCAACTAGTGCCAAAATTGAAATACGCTCCTGTTACTTCAGTGGATGTGGAACGTCCATTTTCAGCATACAAATTTGTGTTGAGTGACAGACGGCATTACTTTTTAGTTGAAAAATTAGAAAAAGTATTAGTAATTTATTGTGAAGCTAATTATGGACATTAAAGGACAAGGATTGGTAAAAATTGATTATGACTTGTCTGTGTATTGAATTTATGTCTAACATTTATTTTTCACATTTAATTGTTTAGTTTATGTATGATAAAGGTTGATAATATTGTGATACTAATAATATTATGATAGTTATTTTTTGGAATATTTTACAATTTTACTGAGCGAGAGGAAGCTTGGTTTTTTGCGTCAACCTATTAAGAAAAATGTTCGTGGATAAATTTCTGCACAAAACTGGTCCTTCTCTCGCTCAGCAAAATTGTAAAAAATTCTTAAAAAGAACTATCATAATATTATTAGTATCACAATATTACCAACCTTTATCCTATAGCAGGGCTGGGCAGCAAGAGCGGATTCTACTCTCTCACGAGGAGCCATATGATTTCTCTTCATCCCCTTTCTTCCCCGCCAAACACCGCGCAGCGTTCATTCAGTCACGGATGAATATTAAGCGTCCCCGTTTAGAGTCTGGATCCGCTCCCGATGCCCAGTCCTGCCATATAGGGTTAACTAGTTAGATATTTGTTGTTCTTGTACATTTCGTAGTAGTAGTGGTTAACAGTGTATAAGCATTTAAAATTATTAAATTCTAGAAGTGAATTCCTGATGATTTGGAACATGTTTTTAAAGAAAACATTATTTTTTGTTACAGCCTATTTTCAATTCTTTAGAGACTATTTCTTGCACTTTTAAGCCTATTTTAGGCACTCAAAATTACATTTTAACGACAAAAAAATCCGTATCCTAGTTATATCAAATACCACTATAACATATCCTCCGAGAACTAGCATGACAATGGTATCTAAAATTTACAAATAGGTTAAAAGACAAATAAAATGAGGTAAAAATAGTTATTTAATAAGCAGGCATGTCGACATAGTATGTAGATAGGCAAGCACACAAACAAATACTGACAAGCACATGAACAGACGAAACACAGAAAGCTAAATAGAAAACCAAATTGAACGAAGTAAAATTCAGAGGCAGAAATACAGACACAGAGGAAGATATATAGACAGAAAGGCAAGTAGGCAGAAAAAAAAACGGACATACGAAAGATAGGCAAAGATATGGAGAGGAAGACACACTGGCAGCGACGATGGTAGAAAAGGGAGAATCTCTTTCTAAAAGACAAGCAAAAAGACGACAGCCATATGAAGTGTTGTAGAAGTTAATTTCAAAATCAGAAATATCGCAGATGTGCATTTCCACTCAATTTATTATTCATATCAATTCTCTGCAACATTGCAATATTTGCTTTTACTGTGTTAGGAAAGCAACTGCAGTTGAGTACTATTTAAATTTCTGATCTTAAAGTGCGTATACTTTTTTTTCTTCTGTGGATCCTAATTTAGGTTTCCAAGGCCCGTTCCTAGGATGAAATCTGGTTCGACCAATTCACCTCCAGTCTTCCCACGCTCCTCTCTCTTGAAACATTACTGAAAACACATTTTGGAAGTCTTCTGTCACCCATTCGATTATAAGATTTTTTAAATTCAATTTGTATTTCTTTATGTCTGAAATCACATTTCTTATTCTTTTACCTTCATTTTTTAAAGTGAAACTTTTATACTCGAGTGTAAAATGAATAAAATGTTATGAATTTTCAACATGTGACGTCAGTTACTTAGCAACAGCAATGAGTTGCGTAACGCAATTCTGTTGTCACTTGCTCAGCAACGGATCAGATTCTTACATTGATATTGTGTTTGTTAGAGGGATTAACTTACTTTCATACATTAACTACCGTATATTTCTTATTTCTCTTTTCATAAACCCATACTACCGGCTTTTCAACAAACTAACTGAGATCAAAATAATAGGCAATTCTATTATAAACACTTGTACAGATATGTGGTATATATTTGTAAATTGCATTACATTTGTTTCCCTCTTAAATTCACAATCGTTAAAAATAATCAAACGAGCGTTGAGCGACGTCTTTTCCTATTGCTGATATGCATCTTCAGCCGTCTTACACTATCAACATAACTTACGAGACATTACTAACGTTTCACGCTAGTTTGCAATGTTCCACCGGGATAGAAATTCGGCCATTTTCATACCTCAGGGAAGTGTATAGAGGTAAGAAAATGGAGTGTTATGACAGATTAGGTTAGTTTAGACTTTTATTATGTCTTACGTACTTATCTGTGACAGATTAAGTTACAATAGTTTAGGGTTTTGTTATGCCTTATATAGGCAAATCTGTGACAGGTGAAGTTAGGTTAATTTAGGATTTTAGTGACAGGTTAGGTTAGGTTAGTTTAGACTTTTATTATGCTTTGCATATACGAAACTGTGACAGGTTAGGTTAGGATAGTTTAGGCTTTTGTTATGCCTTGTATAGGCCAATCTGTGCCAAGTTAGGTTAGGTTAGTTTAGTGACAGGTTAGGTTAGTTTAGGCTTTTATTATCCTCGTCAAGATGAAGTTGAAAGCGATTGAGTGTGGGGCTCTTGAACAGGTAGTGATTTTTTCTTTCTTACGTTGGCAGTTCAAGTGCGTCGGTGTCTATTCCAAAATCGGCGGAAGTCACTCAACGCTCGTTTCTCCAAAATAAGAACCAATTCCTTAAAAATATAATAGTCACAATATCACTTAACCTACAGTAACATTTCATGCAATAAAAGGAATCCTGTGAATCCCCTATCACTTTTTATTTGGGTTTTCGCCTCTTCTTGTGACCGCGACTAAGGGTCTGAGGGATCTCATCTCTTGTGCCTGTAGACTTTCTTTCTTTTCCTTCATATTTTCCCTCTTTTTCAAAATCGAACGTGAATATAGGTTTTTCTATAATTTTATAGAGTCTAATCAAGTAGATTTCGACATGCTTCAACCACAATTCCGTCTAATAAATTTTCCATTTGCTTCATTATATAAATATACTTGTTTCTTATTTATTTACTTATTTACTTATTTATTTATTTATTTATTTATTTATTTATTTATTTATTTATTTATTTATTCATTTATTTATTTATTTATTTGTTTATTTATTTGTTTATTTTTTTGAATTTACATTTTAATAAGATATCAGCATACCAGTAAAATACATTATCAATGACATTTTGCTGTCTCATCAGCGACTATTTAAAACATGCCAACAGAATTCATTATCTTTGATTTCGTGAGTAGCAGAAATTCTTAAATAATCGGTTAACTCCCGGAAGATTTTGGTTATTGAAGTTATAAACATAAAATGAAGTTATTTTTGTCTATACTTTCAGTAAAATTCTAACATCACGTGGTATACATACGCTCATGGCATTATTACTAAAAGAGTCTTATTTATAAGCTGTTATATGACAGTTAAGTTTCTTAAAAAGATAACCCAGTAGTAATGACATCTCTACTCCTTACCTTGCATGAAATATTGAGAAACACAATTATGACGCTCTCGTAAAAGAATGTAACACGACATAAAATTGCATTCGTAGACAAAAATGTAATTCCCGTTTAATATTTTCTTTACGTTAACAACAAAAATTAATACAATACTGCGCCAATGGCCCGATTAAAGGGTTGTGACCCAGAGGTTTGTAAAGTTACGCGTTTGTTATGATACGAATAAAGGTCAATGACTCGTGGTGTAGAGTACACATATCAGATCCCAGGCTATGCACGTGGAGGCTATTTGTGATTGCTTGGGGCTATTAAGGAACGCTATTATAGTAACTAGGGTTCTGATATTACTTTCAAGAAAGTAAGTACATGAGGCTGAGTAAGATGAGAGGTGTCATACATTCCCCTCTATCCTTTCTCCCACCTCTTCCACTTCTACGTAACACGTACATTAACCCTGCCTACAGACAAGCATATGCCTTATATCAATGAACAAAAACCTTGTATCGATTAAACTTCAATACCATAGCTGTGGCTCATACGGTAGACCTCCCAAATGCAAATTCCGAGGAACAAGATTCGAGTCCCGGCAGGAAATTGTCAATTTTTCTCATTTCCGTGGATATTGGGCGCAGGTCTTTTGTTTCACAATTGGTTTGTGTTACTTAAGCGGCGGCCTACCACCATGTTCGCTATAATATGACTTGCATCTCGCTGCTTGTAAACGTCCGATATTGATTTATGATCCTAAAGGAAATGAGAATAGGAAGGGAGTAAAGACTCGAACTTTACAAGTAATGCGATTCAAATATTATTATTATTATTATTATTATTATTATTATTATTATTATTACTAGCCGTACCCGTGCGCTCCGCTGCACCCGTTAGAAATAAATATAAAGTAATTACATAATTAAAATAGGACATTTGATTCAGGGAACGTTCGTGTTTGATAGAAGGATAAATCGTTTAATATGTTACTTAATTTAAATTGTATTTAAATAATTAAAATGCGATCATATTGGTCCAGAGACTACTCATTTTGTGCAATGACAGTTCCTTTAACATGTTTCTTAATTTTTATTACATGCAACCATAGTTTAATGAAGATTGACATATTTTAGATTTAATGTGTATACTTTATTTTACTTGCTATATGTTTCCATTGAATTATGGTAATAACTTAATTTTAACCCTTGTTTTCTACGTATTCAGTAAATGGCGCTTGGCCCACTATGGTTCTGAACCCTTCAAATAACTTAAATTATATTATATTATAGGCCTATTATATTATATTTGATAACGGATGTACTCCGATAAGTAAGTTTTTAATTTGTCATGGGGGCTCTTGAATCTCAGGAGGAACAACTTTTACAACAGCGCAACATAATCTGCTTGGTTCATGACCCAATTTTTTTGCATTGCATTTAATGCATATGTATTTTATGTATTTTAAAACGATTCAATAACCTAAGCTGTTGATAAAGCGTCGTAAAATAACCTACTAAAATAAAAAAAAATAAAAAACACGATTCAATTGAGCAAAGTTAAAATTTGGATTATAAAATAATGGAATGCTAAGCTAACATACTATTACTGCATACTAAAGCAATACACTCTCGTTGTTCGTTAATTCTCTGAGATTAAAATGAATGTGTAACTTACATAAACATTATTTTAAGAAATACAGGAAACGAATATACAGAATAGCCTATCAAGTTTTCTGTGCATAAGAAGCTATTTTAATCTTACCTGTCCTCAATTCACTCAGAAGTTACTGTAATAACGTTACAGTATAGCATTATGTCCATCTAGAGAAACTACACTTTCAAATGGTGAAATAATAATTAATTATACAAATCGGTTAATTTAGCTTCCGATATTACTTCATACAAATACAGAAACATTCTCTGTAGGCTATGTTTCAAAGCTTTCGATTGCTGTCCAAGGCTCCTTATAGACGAAGTCATTTGTTTTTTATTTCATTACATCGCCTCAGATGGCAGTTATTTTACATTTAAAACTAATTTAGCTCATTAAATATCAGTCCTATCAAAATTTTTCAAAGCATAAAACTTATCGGAAATGATTTTTAAAGAAACTTTTGTTATGTAACATTTTTCACAAAAATCAATAATAAGCGAGATATTTCGATTTATTTAATTCAGGCCCCCTTATAACCCCCCTTTTAAATAACGTATTTTGAATGCCATATAGCCTAAAATCTAAGCTACAACGAACTTAATTTATATTCTAATTTTCATCGAAATCCGTTCAGCCATTATCGCGTGAAAAGGTAACAAACATACAGACAGACAGACAGACATACAAACAAAAATTTCAAAAAAGCGATTTTCGGTTTCAGGGTGGTTAATTATATATGTTAGGACCAATTATTTTTGGAAAATCGAAAATTACCAGAAAAATTTTGGCTACAGATTTATTATTAGCATAGATTACAGCCAACTCTGGATATAGTGAACATTCGGCTATAGTGAACCTAAATCGTTGCTCCCGACCCGCATACATTAAAAATTACATTAATATTTCCGTTTATAGTGAACCCTCACTTCGGTTATAGTGAACCTTAAAAATTGAAGTTACAAGAGTTGTATCCTGACATATTCTTATTTGAAGTCAGACCTTCTTGTATAAAATTGAAAGAATATGTTGAGAACAACACTCTAAGTTGTCAAAAGGACAAAGGTAGGATTAGTGATCCCTAGTCAATGAACTGTACTGTAAATCCAGGCAAAGCGTGACGACCTTGTCTCACTCCTTTGTCAAAGAGTTGCCGTTCTGTTCTCAGGCACACTACTCTACTATTGTATGATTTGAGTCTTTCTCGGCGTTGGTTCGCTAATATGTTTTCGCGGGATATCAGCCGAGTTAAGATTTTGGAATGCTCCAAGCTTTCGACTGCTATCTCTGCAGCCATCTTCAGGGAAGTGATGTCCGAACAGAAAGTCGAAAGGTTATATAGATGTTAGGCTGTCTCAGATGAAACGGGATTGGTTGGCGGATCGGCCAATCCGGGGCCGGGAATTGTCATCCCTCGTAAGCTCCGCCCCTCCCGGGATTCCTGTGTGAAGTTTGGCGGGCGGCGAGCCCTGTTCCGCCGGTTGGAATCGGTTGCCGTCCTCGGTTCGTGATCTTCATGACCTTGATTGTAAGAGGGCCTAATTTGGTCCAAGGCCGGTGTCCATGCCTGACTGAGCTGGAGTCCACTGTCTCTGTTAAAGTTGTTTTTCTCCAGCTTGATCTCTATGGCCTCCTTGATTGTACGATCCCAGTAGTGGCTTGATTTGTTAATGACCTTGGTGTGGTCAAACAGTATTTTATGCTCCTTTTCTATGCTGTGTTGCGCCACTGCAGATTTTTCCGGGTAATAGAGCCTCAGGTTCCTCGTATGTTCTTTGATTCTGTCTTTTATTGTGCGGCCAGTATGCCCTATGTATACTTCGCCGCACTCGCATGGAATCTTGTAAATCCCTGGTGTCCTTTGGCCCTGACTGTCTTTAACCTGACGTAGATGACTCCGGATTTTGCTCTGTGGTTTATAAAAATAAGCAGAATCCTCCAGAAGGTAAATATCAAAACCATCCATAAACCACAGAGCAAACTCCGGAGTCATCTACGTCAGGTTAAAGACAGTCAGGGCCTAAGGACACCAGGGATTTACAAGATTCCATGCGAGTGCGGCGAAGTATACATAGGGCAGACTAGCCGCACAATAGAAGACAGAATCAAAGAACATAAGAGGAACCTGAGGCTCAATTACCCGGAAAAATCTGCAGTGGCGCAACACAGCATAGAAAAGGAGCATAAAATACTGTTTGACCACACCAAGGTCATTAACAAATCAAGCCACTACTGGGATCGTACAATCAAGGAGGCCATAGAGATCAAGCTGGAGAAAAACAACTTTAACAGAGACAGTGGACTCCAGCTCAGTCAGGCATGGACACCGGCCTTGGACCAAATTAGGCCCTCTTACAATCAAGGTCATGAAGATCACGAACCGAGGACGGCAACCGATTCCAACCGGCGGAACAGGGCTCGCCGCCCGCCAAACTTCACACAGGAATCCCGGGAGGGGCGGAGCTTACGAGGGATGACAATTCCCGGCCCCGGATTGGCCGATCCGCCAACCAATCCCGTTTCACCTGAGACAGCCTAACATCTATATTACCTTTCGACTTTCTGTTCGGACATCACTTCCCTGAAGATGGCTGCAGAGATAGCAGTCGAAAGCTTGGAGCATTCCAAAATCTTAACTCGGCTGATATCCCGCGAAAACATATTAGCGTACTCTACTATTATTTATAATCCTTCACCGGCAAAGGGTTGTCTTTTGTACTCAGAAACATTTCCGTTATGATGGAGAGTATTGAAACGGAAAATGAAATTGCCTTTTTTATTAAAAGGAGACGGACATTATGTTCAGAGCATAAATGAAGGTAAGATTCCAATTACTTTCAGACTCCTCCAACACCGTCCTAATTTCCATTAAGTGACCTGGGAAATTCCAAAGCTGAGTACGCAGTCACACCATAAACAGCGTTTGTTATTTCTACCTGCTCAGTCTGTTTCTACTGTTCGGAACAGTGAATATACTGTATAAAAATGTTGAAGCGTAAAGTGTTTTCTTTGGAAGTTAAGACGAATATTATATGCGAATTCAACGTGGTCTTTCGCAAACGGACGTGGATCGAGGACATAGTTTAAGTAAACCAACTGTGAGTAACAGTATACAGTGTATAGTATAACACATTCCACAGAAAATTAAATATGTTAATTAGACTACTGTACGCCTATAGTATTTTATTTTCTTGTTCACAATTTCATTCATTCCTGTCATTTAAAGTTAGGGGAGAGACACTTCTGATTTAGTGATCTTCGGATATAGCGGATGAAATATGCAATTTCGCAGAGCTTCATTATATCCGGAGTTGACTGTATATGTATACTGTATGATTATGTATATGTATATGTATATATATATATATATATATATATATATATATGTATATGTACCTATATGTATAAGATAATTCAAAAGTCGCTCCAAACATTAAAACATTATAAATATCATAATATTTGAGATAAAAATCATTATGTTGAGGCAAACAATGGAATTTTTCATTTGTTACTTTTTGCAATTCCATAATTATCATTTTGGTGATAAAACATTATTTTATTAATACTCCTACAATAATTTTGAAGTTTAAGGCAATAATTGTATCATTAAATATTAGAATACGGCTGGACCAATGACATTATGAAAGAAATAGGAGTATTTCTGAATAACTGAGAATATTAATTATATCACTTAACCTGACAATTTTAAGAGGAGGCCTATTCGTAATTACGGGAATTTAATCAGAAATTATAAGGAAAATGGTTTTGTTGCTGATAAAAAGAAATCTGGAAGACCAAAGGTGTTCAATGATGTCACTGAAGCTGAGGTGCTTCAGACAAGTAATAATGAAGTAGAGTTCCTGGGCAGCTTAGTCGGTAGAGCGTTGGTGCGCTCAGCCAAAAGTCCTCGGTTCGATACCCGGATTCGAATAATTTTCCCCTTGAAATTATTCAAGTCAGCTTTATAGGAAGATATTCCTGAAAAGTTAGATTTGTATAATACAAGTCACTGTTTGTTAATAGAAAACTACAATTTAATTCTGAATCTTACTGTTCTCATTTTCAATATGTGTGATTGAGACATTTTAGCTCTTTTAATAATAAACTTGTTGTAATATGCACAAAAAAAAAAAAACAAAAACAAAATTCAAACAGAAAAGTACTGGTATCACCGGTCGTGTTTCTCTTCCAAACATTGGTTTCGTATTCCTCTTTCAAACGTATATTTTTCACTTCATATCCCATACTTCTTCGACAAATTTTGGTTTTTATTTCAATAAACTTTCGTGTTTCCTTTCCAAACATATTACATATTTTGGTTTCATATCCTGTACCTATTTCGAAATGTTAAACGGAAAAGTTGCTTAGTACAGTCTTTCACAAAACCTTTTCGAGCATACAGGAAACTCTTACACCAATGAAAGAGCAGTCAGTCCCACCAAACATACACACACGCGCGCGAGCGTACGTACATATTAACATATGTCGGAATTTTTCCCTCATTGACGTCACTCTAACCTATTTCCCTTTATATATTCTGAAGAACGCTTTGAGAAAGTTGCAAAAGCAAATATCGCGAATTACGACGTCATTAAGTACACACAACACGACAAACCGGCAGGCCCTGTGCGGTCGTTCACCTCGCCACATTATGTTATCTGCCAAAATAGGAGAAGGGGGGAAAATCAGCAATGTTTTCTTAATCATATCAGGTTACTGGTTCATGTAATACAGTGAAGGGAAGCAAAGCTGGTGCAGACAGCTTAAGAAATAAAGTGCTGTAAAAAAAGACGTATAATTATCATCCAAAAATAGTTTAGCTCTTTTTTATATATATTCCGTCTCACAGTGAAGTCGAACAAACATTTCTTAGCGTAAAGTAAAGTAGATCTAGCCTACTGGATTGAAAGCGGAAATGTACCAAGGTAAAGATGTTTTCTTTAAGGAGAGAGTAGACGAGAATCAAGTATGCTTGCACTAGATTTTTACTTTGATATTATTTACTTTGATTGATGGTTTAGCATCCTTTCCATCTCTCTTCGAGGTATTTTGCCTCGCGTTTCATTTTCATATTAATTTAAATACTACAGCTTTATAAAGTTAACTCGAGATGTACAATGTGCCAAGATTAAGAGAAGTGAATTAAACACTTTTAGAACATTATAATCTAAAAATAAAATCGGAATACCCTTAAAAAAATATTAAATTGTTTTGAATTTATTTAAAAGGGTAGTACCCTAAAATGAAACCACTACGTCAAAAACATATTCATGTAATAGGTCATCGTAATTCAACATTTTATTTTCTCACATTACGGAAATAGGGAAAGTATTTTGATTTATCAACTTCGTCATACAGTTTCCCAATATCTTTATCATCAACATGGAGGTTCCTCGTAAGGTTCACTAAATCCTGATCCATTCCTGCTCTTGAAGGTGGGCTTGTTTATTTCACCTTCTTTTCAGTCGTCCCTAATTTCTTTATTCTATTGAAAAAAAAAAACTTATTTGGGGATCTTTTCCGCACTCATACTATATACCGGGTGAATCACGAGTATTTACAGCCACTTACGGAGCTTATGTCAGAAGACATTCTGAACAAAAAGCGTCATGTAAACATGTGTCCTAATGTCAATATTTTCAGAGTTACATTAATTTGTAGTTGTTTGTAAAATAGCATCATTTCTCAGTTTTAAGGGTAAAAGAATATTACAGATAAAGAATGAACTATTCAGGAGTATCATTTTTTAATTAGCTAGTATTCTGAAGCTGAAAAATGTGTTGTGAATTCCATAGTTGTTTCGTACAGAATTTTTTTTTTAGATTTTAAACTACAAAATTACATTTTTCTTACGCATTAATCACAAAAATTGTTACAAATCACGCCACTCTTGTAAATTCTTTAAGACTGTACTTTAGGATGCATAATTAAACTGCAAAGAATCAGGTTCTTTAGGATGTATAATTTAGCTGCAAAGAATCAGGTTCCTAAAGTAATGTGATTTGTAACAATTTTTGTGAAAAGTGCATAAGAATGATGTAATTTTTGGTTAAAATTACAAAATCTGTATAAAGCAATTATCAACATATTTTTAGCTTCGAAACAATAGACAATTAAAGAAATGATACTTCTGAATAGTTCATTCTCTATTTGTGATATTATTTTATCCTTAAAACTAAAGAAAAAGGGGATTTTACTAACATCAAATTAGTGTTACTCTGAAAAAAATTGAGATAGGAAACAATTTTGTACGGCTTTTTTGCTCAGAATGTCTTTGGAAATAAGCTCCGTAAGAGGTGGTAAATCCTCGTGAATCAACCTGTATTTAAGTAGTCTTTCCTGTGCATTGATAAGATTTAATGGCTTCTATATTCTGAACTTCGAGCGTTTTCCGGAAAACTATGTCTTTCCATGTAATCTACATAGCTTTCAGCTCGGCCCCCGGGCGGGAACACGCGCATCAGACATGCTTACAAGGCTGACGCAGACTGCGTCATTATCGATCCGTAACGTTCATCGTAGGCTAAGTATATTCGTATAACTTTGATTAATGACACTTATTTTTTTTCTATAATGAATTGACTATTGAGCTGTGTCACAGGTGTTGTTCAAAGTGACGTCCGACTACATTCACACAGTCCCGACATCTTTTGATCAAAATTTTATTTACATGCAAAAGTTATAATGCCGTAATACCTACAATTTCTCTTCTTGTATTGTCTCTAAGTCCATACACAAAAATTCCGCATTAGCTAAACATCTGTCTGCTCTAGCTCTGAGCGTAGTATGACAGGACATAAGTCTGAGTCACCGATCCATGAACGTAAGAACGTCTGATGCGCGTGCTCCCAACCGGGAGCCGAGCTGAACGCTTTGTAATAAAGTAAACGCTCTGAGATCTCAAGAATCTCATTTGTGCAACTCCCAGTCTTCTGCATTATATTTCACTTATGACTCAAGTTTCGCATCCGTATAGTAAGGTTGGTTTAGAAAAAATATTATTAATCAATATCTTTATGATACCGAAAACATTTAGGTAGTTTCTTGCATCCCGACTTCAAGTAATGTCTGTCTGTCTCCTCTGCCTTTGTATAACATTTCGTTCTAGACTACTGGATTGAATTTATTGATATCCAACATCTATGAGTTAGTTAACTGGAAAGTGTATACATAAAATGAAACAATTCTTATTGTAGAAACAGTATTCTAATACTTGAAGCTATTAACCTATGCCAAAATTAAATCAAGTAGTAATATTCTTATTTTCATCTCATTAGGCCTATGCATAGCGTCAGTTGAAAAAACTAATTTATGTTTCGAAGTATATTATTCAAATGATTCATATTAATTGCAGAATTATATATTAAATAGAAAAATTTCCGAAACAAAAGTTTAGAGACTTAAAAAAATACTTACGGTATACGAATGAAAAATTGACGTACAGTCTACATTTAACCGTTTAGAAGTTAGAGTAACAATGGCGTAAATGCAAGTGCAGTCGGTTAGCAAATCTTCCAAAAATTGACACAAACACAACAAATTATTAGGTTATGAGTACATTCCAAAATACGAAATTAAATCAGACCACATTAATGATCATCTTTCGGGCTGTAAAACTGCGGTATGCCGTTCGGTCAAAGCTTCTCTCGACAGAGCAGATAAAGGAGCAAATAGTCTATTTCGAACTGTCTGGGTGGTAAGGGAAATTAGAAGTAGACTATAGTTTGTGATCTAACAAGAAGGAAAAGATAACAAAGTGTTTTTGGTTAGCTACTGTACAAAGTATAATGAAGCGAGTCATTTGCAATAACGGCAGCAGCAGCAGCAGCAGTAGTAGTAGTAGTAGTAGTATTAGTATTAGTAGTAGTAGTAGTAGTAGTAGTAGTAGTAGTAGTAAAGGTGACAGTAGTAATAGCAGTAACAGACGTATTAGTAACAATAGTAGTATTACTAATGGTGGTGGTGGTAGTGCTAGTAGTAGTAGTAGTAGTAGTAGTAGCTCCAGTAGTAGTGGCAGTAGTGGTGGTAGTAGTAACAGAAGTACCAGACTAGTATTAGTAACAGTAGTAGCATTAGTAATAGTAATGGTGGTGCTAGTAGTATTAGTAACAGTACTGTACTATTAGCAGCACCAGTAGTAGTAAATGTAGCAGTGGCAGCAGTAGTAGTAGTAGTAGTAGTAATAGCAGTAGCAGACTATTATTAGTAAAAGTAATAGTAACAGTGGTGGTAGTGGTGGTGGTAGTGGTAGTATAGTAGTAGTAGTAGTAGTAGCGCCATTAGTAGTAATGGCAGTAGTAGTAGCAGTAGTATTGGTAGTGATAGTGATAATGATAGTAATAGCAATAAAATGTTATTTATGTTCATAAAGAATTGCAATTCATTTTTCAGTATTTAATTATACTTAAATATTATTGCAGTTAGGCAATAATTACTTAAATACCACACGAAAGTGCAGAGTGAAGTCACCGATGACTCAGCACCATGTCATGGTTGTATACATTACACATGGGAGTGTTTCATGCATTTATATTTCCTGGAGAAAGGTTTGTAACATACCAAGACATTTCAGTAAATGTTGGAGGACCTAAAAAGCAATAATATAATTGTTGAATGAGTAGTAAAAAGCGACTGGGATTAAGGAACGATTTCAGACTTTTGATGCCGAAAGAAAATCCAATGGGCCTGGCATGGATTCACCAACATGTAAGTGGATAAATATATAATTCTAAGAGATTAAATTTGTTGACAAGAAGAAAGAAAACAACACAGTCGCAACAGTAACAATAGTTTCCATCTTCAAGGATTTTATAATCTGATTTATTTCATAACCACTATTATGGAAATTTTTAATACAAAACCTTCTAAGGTAGCGGGATTACTTATTCGTATACACGTAGTTAGTAGGACACAAGATCACCACTGAGTACAACACAGGATAAACAAAAGACTAAGGACACATATCCAATCTCTACAGAAAAATATCTCCACCTATCTGCTGGTCATCGATGTCAGGCTAGTTGAATTTTCCGTCTATTATCACAATTGTCAAAGTGTACCTTTAACTTATTACTACTCAGTTCAACAATTGCTTTTCAGGATCTCTCGATGCCAGAATTATATTGAACAAACGTACCTTCAATTTATAACTACTCAGTTCAACAACTGCTTTTCAGGATCTATGCTAGAATTGTTATAATGTACCTTCAGTTCTCTAGTACTTCTTCTTCTTCTTCTTCTTCTTCTTCTTCTTCTTTTCTATAGGCATAAGCCTGTTTGTTTACACACGCTACGTCAATGATGATTACGTCTCATTCCATCTCTTGAGAGGTCTGCCCACTTCTCTTTTTCCTCTAGGGCGTAGGTTCTTTGCTGCCTTAATAAGTCTCGTGTTGTCAGTTCTATCCACATGGGAGCTCCATTCCTTTTTCTTCGTTGTGATGAAAGTCTCAACATCTATAATATTACATTCTTTCCTAACATCCTGGTTCCTAACTCTGTCAAATCTTGTTTTGCTTACTATGGCTCTTAAAGTATTCATTTCTGCTGTTCTCATGAGTCGTTTCGTTTGGCTAGTATCTGCTCTCGTATCCGCTCCGTATGTCATTATTGGTCGTACACATGTTTTATAAATTTTTACTTTGCTTTCTGTGTTTAGATATTTGTTTTTCCAGATGACATCTCGTAAGTATCCTGATATTCTCGATGCTTTAAAAACCTGAGTTCTTACTTCATCAATCAATCTACGAGAACTAGAAATGTGTATTCCAAGATATTTAAAATCCATAACTTGTTGTATAATTTTCCCATTAACTTCCAATTTACATCTTATTGGGTTCTTAGATATACACATACATTTAGTTTTATTTGTAGAAATTTCCATATTAAATTTTTCTGCTGTTGTCGCGAATCGATGAAGTAATCGTTGAAGTTCATCCTCTGTTCTGGCAATCAGAACTGCGTCATCAGCATAACATACTATGTTAAAATGTTTATTTCCCATCTGGTAACCTGGAAGACACTTTACATTTTGTATAATTTTATCCATTATCAAATTAAACAATAAAGGACTTAGAGAATCTCCTTGTTTTATTCCTTTTGCACACTTAATTCCTTCCGTAAATTTCCCATTTATAGAAATCTTTGTTGCAGTATTTGTATTTATATCCGTTATCAAATTTATTACTGTTCTTGATATTTCTTTCTCTTGCAAGATTTCTACTATATCTTCTAATTTAGCTCTATCAAAGGCTTTTGTCAAATCTATAAAACATAGAAAAACAGGTGTTGTATATTCAATTGCCTTTTCTACTATTTGCCTTATTATAAATATTGCATCTGTTGTGCTTCTATTCGGTCTGAATCCTTGTTGTTCATCACTAATACATATATATGACAGAAGTTTTCTGTGTAATATTTTCTCTAGTACTCAGTTCAACAATTGCTTTCCAGGATCTCTATGCCAGAATTCTATTGAAAAAGTACCTTCAATTTGTAACTTCTCAGTTCAACAACTGCTTTTCAGGATCTATGCCAGAATTGTTATAATGTACCTTCAGTTCTCTAGTACTCAGTTCAACAACTGCTTTTCAGGATCTCTCTATGCCAGAATTGTTGTAATGTACCTTCAGTTCTCTAGTACTCAGTTCAACAACTGCTTTCAGGATCTCTCTATGCCAGAATTGTTGTAATGTACCTTCAATTCTCTAGTACTCAGTTCAACAATTGCTTTTCAGGATCTCTATGCCAGAATTCTATTGAAAAAAAACGCACCTTCAATTTGTAACTTCTCAGTTCAACAACTGCTTTTCAGGATCTATGCCAGAATTGTTATAATGTACCTTCAGTTCTCTAGTACTCAGTTCAACAACTGCTTTTCAGGATCTATGCCAGAATTGTTATAATGTACCTTCAGTTCTCTAGTACTCAGTTCAACAATTGCTTTTCAGGATCTCTATGCCAGAATTCTATTGAAAAAAAACGCACCTTCAATTTATTACTACTCAGTTCAACAACTGCTTTTCAGGGTCTCTCTAGGCCAGAATTGTTAAAACGGTTCTTGAATTTATTACTATTCAGCTCCACAATTGCTCCTCAATATCTCTCTATACCGTAATTATCAAGAAGTGTTTTTAAATTATTATTACTCAGTTTACACAATAGCTTTTAAGGATCTGTCTACGCCAGAATTGTCAAAACGTATCTTAACTTATTCTATACATTTTACATTTGAACGGAATTATGCAACACTAGACCAACCGACAATTTGCAAAAATTCAGATATTTGCACAAATATGTTGTTGGCTGGATTATTTAACACGGAAAAAATCAAGAATGTGATATCTGCATTCTGCTGTTATTTATAAGCATATATGAGTTTTTATGCGTATTCCTTTATTGCATAAAATTAATTAATCGATTTTGCTTTGCAATATTAGGAGTAAATTAACTGCTGGTTTGTTATTAAAAACTGGTTAGCCTTTTTTTTACCACTATTTGTGTTATTTTTGTAATAGTGTGAATGTTATAATACTTCTTGCATAAAATGTTTAATAAATAACCAGATTTATTTCAACGGTCAATATCTCGAAAACAGATTTTTGGTGGTTGGTCTCTTATTGCGTAACTCCGATTGTTTCTCATGACCTCTCAACATCAAAATCTTCAAACCTTCCCAAGCAATTCGTTTTTCATAATGTCAATGAAACATCCTCGAATGCTATAAACCTTTTTTCATTTATTCCCAGAAATATTTTCCTAATTCACGTTACGTCTTAGGAAGTGGACTGTGTCTTAGATACCGTATTTAAACATCTTCCATGAAAGTATGTTTAATAAGATTAAAAGCGAACTAGATTGGAAATTTTAATAAATCCTCTGACGCAAAAGAAAATATTCAATGAGCTAGTGCACACGAAGCAGACTACATTTTGGATATTTAAAAAAAATCCTTGAAAAAATTAATATTTCTGCTTGTACGCCATTGTTTTAACTGCACGCCACTCGTAAGGAGGAAAACTACGTTGGAGATTTGAGCAATTTCTACGACATAATTAAAGCTCATGAATGCGCTACTATACAAAGTGGAAGTAATATAACTGTGCAGATTTTAATAGCTTTTTCCTTGGACAGAGTACAATAAAGTTTAATACCATATTAGTCCCAAATGAATACAGTACTTTCCTTAAAAAGAAAACTTTTCCCTAAATGTTAACACTGATTTACTCGATAATTACTATATCTACGATTCTGATTTTTACTCTTATCATTAGAGAAACTGGTAAGGAATAATTTATTCCTTTACAGTTTTTGAATAAAATGGATGCTTTCCTTGCAACTTAAGGAGTTAAAGCAGTAAAATTTTGGAAATATTCAACATTTTTTTCCTTCTTTACTGTATCTTGTACACTAATGAAAATTAGTATGTGTAAAACACTGTCCTTTTGCTATAAAAAAATTTTACGATTTTAAGAAAATTATATATATATATATTCCAGAATTCAAAATGGTGATCGTTCACTATGAAGTGATGAAGTGTTTCCCTCATAACTAAAAAACTATCCAACATTCTGTGATGAAATTTTTTATGTGTGTTTATGCATGTCATATCTACAATATGATGCAAAATCACTTCTCTACCTTTGATAGATTAGCTGATAGAAATAAATTAATTTTAAAAAATGGTTAAATATCAGTATTTTCTTCTAATATAAAATTAAAAAAAAAACATTATTTATTAAGGAATGTAGTTGAAAGAGCATGATATTGTAAACATGAGTTTCAGCAATAAAATAAAAGAGAGAGAACATGAAAAGTTAACAAGTTCATGAGTTATGAGGGAAACGCTTCATCACTGCACAGTGAACTGCCACTATTTTTAATTTTGAAAAAAAAAAAAAATTATATATATTTTTTTTTTATAAATTGTAAAAATATTTTTCATACAGCAAAAGGGCAGTGTTTTACACATACCAAGTTTCATTATTGTACAAGATACAGTAATGGAGGAAAAATGTTGAATATTTCCAAAAAATTTACTGCTGTAAGCTGTACCTAACTCCTTAAATAAAAAAAATTAACAAGTATCGTTATTTCCTGTCATTAGGAAATCTGGCAACCCTGCTGAATGTTAAGGGACGGAATGCTGATATTCAGAACTGAGTTCTTATGCGTATTCGTAAGTGAGCATGCGATGCGCTGTTGCCGAAGTACATAGACTTTTAGCCTTATATTCTAATTAACCATACACTTAATTACAAAGCGCATAATAGGTTTTCCATCTGCAGGGACATTTCTTCCATCCTGTATAGAAAGTGGATTATATTTTGGAATTTTATTTAAGTCCTTTAAATTATATGTCTTTGACTGCACGCCACTGCTTATGAGCCGAACTCTGCCTTGGATATTTGAACAAAGCCTTTGACACATGGCAGGGATTACATAATGAAAGTATTTACCATTAATTCCATCCGTACGTGTGCAAGTAAAGAGGACGCCCTGGTTTATTCTGACCACCTCCTACAAGCTGGCAGGTTGATGACCGCTGGACAGTTTCTGCAGTCAACAATGTATAGTATATACGTGTCTACGGTACGAGTATACGAACCACGATAAAAGGTTGATTGCCAGCCAATTATTGGACCGTAATACACAGGGAATAATTATTTCTCCTCTGTGTTCTGTGTGATTTCCTTTCGGAGTAGCTCGAGAAGGGAGGAGCCAGCTCCTGTAACAAGTCAGCTGTGCAGGCACGTGTCTCACGAACTTCGTGCTTTCCTGTGTCTTGATACCCTTGTTCCATTGTACGATTAATTTCTCATAATGGTAGTATTGTTAACACATTATTTAAAAAAATACTAATTGACTATTCAACACAATATTTTGTTTTTGCATATTCTACGAAATATGAGACTTCTCGATGAGACACAAATATAACATTTAAAAATTATCACGAAAAAAAAAAAAAGAACACGTTTCAGCGACCCTAATGCTGAAGGTGTTGTACGCAATATGTTTTTTTATCTGTACTGTCTACTGTAATTGGGGCTTTGCCCTGTTATGGACATAAATAGATAAATAAATAAATAAATAGTTCTTACTCAGTATTCTGACTGACTGACTGACTGACTGACTGACTGACTGACTGACTGACTGACTGACTGACTGACTGACTGACTGACTGAAGATAATGCTCTAAAGAAATGTTTGTCAAACAATGGTATGAGTACTCATTGTGGTACTTGGAGATGACTGAAGAGGTACAATTATTTTGTCCATGATATTACTAATACAAAGTTTATTAAATCCATGTATTTTGGGTCCCTATCACCACGGCATGGCGCGTTCTCAGTTTGCGGATAGAGGAGACGGCCTCCAGATATAGAGGGTAGCTGCGAATATATTGAATAAGCAGTCGTGGACAGCCGATAAGGGGTGGTCCTCCAGCTTGGGGGTTGGGGAAGGGCTAACAACCCATCACCGTAAAAAAACAGCTTGTTACGAAACCATACAATAAGCCTCGGAATGGGGGTGTTTGAGAATAAGGTTCTTAGGGAAATATTTGGGGCTAAGAGGGATGAAGTTACAGGAGAATGGAGAAAGTTACACAACGCAGAACTGCACGCATTGTATTCTTCACCTGACATAATTAGGAACATTAAATCCAAACGTTTGAGGTGGGCAGGGCATGTAGCACGTATCGGCGAATCCAGAAATGCATATAGTGTGTCAGTTGGGAAACCGGAGGGAAAAAGACGTTTGGAGAGGCCGAGACGTAGATGGGAGGATAATATTATAATGGATTTGAGGGAGGTGGGATAGGATGATAGAGACTGGATTAATCTTGCACAGGATAGGGACCGATGGCGGGCTTATGTGAGGGCGGCAGTGAACCTGTGGGTTCCTTAGAAGCCATTTGTAAGTAAGTATTATTATTATTTCGTTCGCGACCTCCCCATTAGTTCTCTTTGATCCCCCATAGGACCGCGGCCCCAGTTGCGAATTGCTGTTACAGCAGACAGTGCAGAAAGCAGTCAAAACTGTGTTTGCCTTTATGCAGTATTTTATGTAATAAAATTATATCACTGAATTTGATCGGATGTCAATGGCATAAACATCTCTCGAGAATTGATCGAAATAGCAGCCCTATACAAAAATTAATATACCTACCTATAATTATGAAACTGAGAATCCGGAAAGCGATGGACACACAGATACAATATTCCTGGAGACTGAACAGATCAAATGGCTAACCTATGTAATATATTGTGGTGGTGGTGGTGGTGGTGGTGGTGGTGGTGGTGGTGGTGGTGGTGGTGGTGGTGGTGGTGGTGTATTTTCAACAAATGGTAAAGTTGCAGTACACAAATTAAGTCCAGTCCTAATTACGAAAAGAAATGTAATATAGCCTACAGTACTTCATATCTCAAAACATCAGTACGACAAAGCATATAATTACTATCTTGAAAATAACTGATCAGAAAAAGATATCTCTACTTACAGCGACATTTGCAACTTCAAGAGGTAATACAATTGTCCTTCGAGTTATATAACGCCCTTTTTATGCAACAATTCTTTTTTGAAAGCTAAACATTGCCACAGTAAAAGAACTTTCAGAAAAGTACACTACTGAATCTGTGCCAAGTGAGTCAACTACATGAAAACTTACTCGAGTTTACTATTAGGGTCTACAATATGGTTATACAAAAAAAAAAAAAAGAGGAGAAACTCAAAATATGTTTTGGATCTCAACCAAAAACTGATGTTTCATTCCCAATGTCATCGTTGGTTCATCAGATCCATTAGCAACATAAAATAATAATCCAAGAAGGCATTCTTGCTCACAGCAGGCTGTCTTGTATAAGTGAACATTTTAACTACCGAACAATTATTTCGTCGAGGCTGTTATGGACCAAAGAATTACAACACAACAACTTGTTACTTTTCATTACAGACACCGCACCATACGCGAAAAGGGCTAGGAAAACTTTGAAACGTTGTTTCTCAAGAATCTTAACTCATCTGCGCAGCACATACTTATGCAAAAAGCCAGAAGATGTACGGTGTTGATAAATTGGTATCCAATACCAAAAAGGTTTCTTTCTGAAAGCTATTTGAAAAATCCAGATATTCAAAAATATTTCTTCAGACTTACCCTTGTCTCCTCAGCCCATTTTAGCAGGACGAGAAACTTGAATTTCTGCATGCTGCAGTAGTCAACTTTCTCGAAAAAGGTGTATATAGGCCTCACAGTAGCTAAAAAAACCGTCTTGGTTCTCCAAAGCTGAAAAACGACAACCTTCATTGAGGTCACTTCAGTTTTCTATCAGAAGTAATTACTTGACATTAATGAGAAAGAACAAATCGCCTAATTATGTCGATAAAGTAGTCTCCTTAGGTAAAAATATTTAGTTGCGAGTGAAAAATATAATAGAGTGTCCTCTCAAAATTCTGATTTATATCAACATAAAAATTCTTCCAGAATTACAATGTAACAATTTTATCGAAATGAAAATGGATCTTTATGTTTGCCACAAGAATCTGTGATAACGCTAAAAGATTATTTTCTAATTTAAAATCTGTGCACTGTGATAGAATATATAGCTATGAAAATATAGAATCTAAAAAAAAAAAATAAAAATAAACAAATCATTGTAATGTGTAACCAAGGCCACTTCAGTAGCTCAAATTGACACTAGCTTACTATGACTGTCTATCCAGGTTCGAAACCCGGTGATGGAGGAATGTCATTTATGGTGAACATAGCAAAGATTCTTGAATGTTTTTCTCGGGCTTCTTCCGTTCCCCACCCATCATTCCACTGTTACTTCCTATTTTAATATGCGTAATCATTTGTTTTCCAATATTATTCACTATAAACGGTACGGCATAATTTAGTTTTGTGACATGAGTAGGTCTACATGGATCCAGTCAGAGAGGCGGGTGGTAGATCTGCATTCTAACAAAGTGGGATTCCACTGAAACTTAATACATGCAGGATGAATCGTCACATGGTACTACACATCTGACTCACGTCTACAAAAGGGTGGCTCTTCGGACTTAAGAATAACTCCTACAATATAAGTGATAAAGCACAATAAGTTTTCTAAAGACTTCAGTGTTAACCTTCGGGCCCCTCCTCCGTATCGAAAGAAAAAAATGTGTAATAAGTACCTATTTGCAGTAGGCTATAGTTTAACCAGGAATAGTACTTTAACATTAAAATCTAGTAATCCAAATAACACTGTTAATAAGAAAATACAAACTAGTTGATCACTTTATATTTTTTGCCTATTTTAGCTTTTTAAAATGTCTTCTTGCATGCTTATTTTAAGGATTTTTTTTTCTAAACTTTCCATATCTAGAGATTATCTGAAAGAGCGAAGTGATCGTGGCTTTGTGCCTAACGCTCATTTCAATTAGTTTTCTAAAATTACAAGCAAGGAACGTAATCTAATATCTTAATGCAGAGGCATAAGAGTGGGGACATAACTGTGTGATCTTTAACGAGGATTAAGTTGATAATGAAGAGTTCCCTTATCTTCAATCGTTCCTCTTACTAGAGCACAAAGGTATAAATTACATATTTTGTAATATCAACATTCTTTCACAAGAGTGGTCGTAATTTTATGCTATTATTTTAATAGCTCCCCTTCTTATACCAATAGAAAGGATGAGCATTCCACTCTACATTGTGAGTTGCTTAAATGGGTGCCACATTACTTTCTATGGGTATACCTACAGAAACTGACCCCAATATTAAGAAAAATTATATTAACATAGAAAAATTTTACACACCACGGGTCAGAATTACAAAAACGAAGAAAATCATGTCTTCGCTTAGAATTGTAATTTTAAAGCAAAAGTAAAATTAAAAATTAAAAGTTTAATGAAACGCTGAAAGAAAAAATTACTCGTATTTTAATGAATATCAAAACAAAAATAATTTGCTAGAATAAATAAACTACAAGGAACTGACTGCGTAGTTATAACAATGGCAATTTGTTGTTGGTGATGAATGGTAATGACAGATGATGATGGTGATGATGATGATGATGATGATGATACAGTGATGATTGTGATGTTCTTTCTTTGATGCCCATTTTATTGATATATTGGTAATTTTGATATACTTTATTTTGACATATATTTTATTTTCAATCGGTTATTAAACGAATCTATATCCACTCCAGGTTATTTAGTGTTTGTGGAATTGGTAATAACGAGATGATACTTGTCTTTGGTGAGATTAATTTGACGTTCCAGCATGATAACCTGCTGGAAAATATCCAACAAATAGTCAGTCCAAGCGGGATTGAAACCCGCGCAATCTCGAAGCACGTTTCTCGCTCGCTAATCCCAGACCATGCCGACAGCATTTTGTATCGATAATTATAAGTTTTTATGTCTATGATATGCGTGTGCATTATGTACAAAGTAGATTTTGATATTATTCATATTGATATACATTTCAATGGTAATATATTAATGATTTGATATTTACGATATTGATATGCAATATATTGCTAATTTTGATGTTCTTTGTATTGATCTAGCCCTACATTTCATTGATACGTTAATGTTAACGATATCGATATGAACACATTGGTCATTTTTATATTCTTTATATTAATGTACTAGGTCTACGTTTCATTGATAATGTATTGTTACGTTAATGTTCACGATATTGATATGTAATACATTGAAAAATTGTTTAATTCTTTGTATTGATGTAGGCCTACATTTCATTGATAATGTATTGATACGTTAATGTTCACGATATTGATATGTCATATAGGCCTACATTTCATTGATAATGTATTAATACGTTAATGTTCACGATATTGATATGTCATATAGGCCTACATTTCATTGATAATGTATTAATACGTTAATGTTCACGATATTGATATGTCATATAGGCCTACATTTCATTGATAATGTATTAATACGTTAATGTTCACGATATTGATATGTCATATAGGCCTAGATTTCATTGATAATGTATTAATACGTTAATGTTCACGATATTGATATGTAATACATTGGAAATTTTGAAATTCTTTGTATTCATGTAGGCCTACATTTCATTGATAATGTATTGATACGTTAATGTTCACGATATTGATTGATGTGTAATGCATTAGAAATTTTGAAATTCTTTGTATAGATGTAGGCCTACATTTCATTGATAATGTATTGATGCGTTAATGTTCACGATATCGATATGCAACACATTGGTAATTTTTATATTCTTTATATTAGGCCTAATGTACTAGGTCTACGTTTCATTAATAATGTATTGATACGTTAATATTCAAGATATCGATATGTAATACATCCATAATTTGTATACTCTTCATAGCGATGAGTTTCCTCCATTAGAAAGGGTAGAGTGTCTTGAAAAAATTATGCGTATCACAGTCCTTTTAATGTTCCCTAACAAAAATAGGGACCTACAATACAGTTTCCAAACCGCACCAAACATTGATACTCCATTGTCTTTGATTAGCAACCTCGCGAAACCAGTGGGGATTTTGCACGAACCAGTAGTGCATGTTCCTCAAATCCACATTACCATGATTTGTGAAGGAAGCTTCATCCGTAAACAAAATATTTCTACGGTATTTACCTGTTTGACACTGACAGATGTACAGCTGTCAAAAAACAAAGTGGCCGCACTCGTGAACAGCGAATATTTTCAAAGTCCACTTCGGGTCGCGGCGATGTTACACGATGCATGTGCTTGTACAAGCACTTCCCGAACTATGAAAGTGTTCCATGTCTGCGCCTCGTAGGCCAGCGGTAGAGTGCTTGTTTAATGATTCAAAGGTTGTGGGTTCGGGCCTTCTTCAAGTTTTCATTTTATTTTTTAATCGTTCTTTAGCGATGTAAATGCTATTCAAATTATCATTTATATCCAGTTATCGTTCTTTATGGATATCACGTTATTTATATTTTGTTATCGTTCTTTAGAGATATGAATAAAATTCAAGTCATCATTTGTATTCTGTTATCGTTTTATAACGATATGAATAACAATTATTATTATTGTATCTCCAATGGTGGTTAGCCCTATTTTACATATGTATGTTAGGGCTATAGTTTCATACACAAAAAAGATAAGCATAAAGAGAAATAGAAAAGAAAATTAAATTAGCTTACGCGATGTAAACAAAACATAAACAAACCGTAAATTAGGCATTGCGATTGCAAAATAAATATCAGGTATCAATTTGGAACATACAAAAACATTAACAACACACATACGTAACACTTCTATAACACAAATACGCAGCTTTCCGTACCATATATCATAAATTAATACACAATTTAGTCACACAAACACAATCAAACTATAATTACGACATTGCGACGACATCAAGCATCCCATAACTGATTCACATACATAACAAATCAAGCATCCGTTACAACACATACACTTCAACATAGTAACCACACTTTTAAAAGTTACAAATTTGGCTCCAAGAAGAATAAATAGGACACTGTTACTAATTACTATTCTTCTACAATTTCTTAAATACATCTGAAATAAATCTGTGAAATTCCGATATGAATAATATTCACGTTTTTTATATTGTTATCGTTCTTTAGCGATATAGATAATATTCAAGTTATCATTTATATTCTGTTTTCTTTCATTAGCATTATAAAATAATATTCAAGTTATTTATATTGTTATTGTTCTTTCGCAATATAAATAATCTATTTTATGTAAGTAATTATTATAACACAAATAACCATCTTTCTTTGTTATTTTATTTAGATAATTAAATAAGTATTATATAATATCTTATATTAATTAAACAAACCGATATTTATCATTTATATTCTGTTATCGTTCTTTAGTGATACTGTATAAATAATATTCAAGTTATTTATATTGTAATCGTTCTTTAGCGATATAAATAACATAAATTTAATATTAGGTTTGGAAAAATCCAGTTGCATAATACTGCTATTAGCTTTTCTTTTTGTATTATTACATTATACTATCTTGAACCACAATAAAATGAAAAGGAGTAACGAGGAATTGAACCTGAGACGTTGACATCTAAATTTCGACGTTCGTCCGCTGAGCTACGAGGGCAAAAGTGTGGAAACATTTTCGGAAAAATTGGCCCAATCACACTCTAAGATTTTCTGATGATTCGTAGAAGCTAGTCCAGGATGCGGGGGGCGAAGACTAATTGAGATTTCCCGGTCTCTGATCGGGTCAAACATCCTGATAGAATTAATATTTAACCCTTGCCGTGACTTTCAGTGAAGTCCGGAGGGCCCAATTAGTCAAATCCACTCTCCTCATTTCCACGCTTGGGTCCCCTGGAATTTAATAAGATGCGAAAGAGATAGTGGTGTGCGGAAAGTAACGGGATGTTACCGCATTTAGGCCTATCCTTCCCAAGAAAAACTGCAAACATGAACAAAGGAAGCTTTTAATAGAAGAAGAAGGATATTCTGCGGACCTCTGGAAAAAGAACTAAGGAAGAGACTAGTGAAGTGCTTTGTGTGGAGTGTGGCATTGTATGGGGAAGGAACATGGACATTACGACGAAATGAAGAGAAACGAATTGAAGCATTTGAAATGTGGATGTGGTGAAGAACGGTGCGTGTGAAGTGGACAGACAGAATAAGAAATAAAATTGTGTTTGAAAAAGTGAGTGAAGAAAGAATGATGCTGAAACTGATTAGAAAGAGAAAAAGGAATTTGTTGGGTCTCTGGTTGAAAAGAATAATAGACGACATTAGGATATGTGGATCATATGCGGAGACTAAGAGGAAGGCAGTAAATAGGAAAGATTGGAGATTGCTGGGTTTGCAATGAAAGACCTGCCCATGGACAGAACACTTATGTATGTGGGTATGTTCAGAATGCCTGGAATATCGTGTCTAAGAACAGTCGCTATTTGCAAAGACTAGTTGATTCCATGCCCACTCGACTGCAAGATGATCGAGATAAGAGGAAGATAGACTAAATATTGAATTGTGGCTTTTTGTTTTGTTTTTTGAACGCTTAATTGTTTGAATGTTTTAAGGCCGACGCCAGTAAATTTGTTTTGTTTATGCCACGAAAGATATTTTTATTGAGAATAAAATCTTATTTCTTTCCATTTGCAGCCACAATATCATAATGATAAAGTCATGGCATAATATATTAATGAACCTGATGTTAATTACTAAAATAATCGTAAAAGAGAAAGGAGCCATTATGTATAGTTTGTCTCTCTCAAAAACAAAACAAAAAAGAACATAAAAAGCACGAGGTTGTAGTCGAACGCAGGACCTCATGAATAAGAGGCCTGAACGCTACCATTACGCTATCGAATCACAGAGAGAATACTTCAATTATAACTGTAGATATCAGGCAACGTGGTCCAACAACATGTAACATCGCCTGTCTCCGAATTGTAGCGAAGATACCCGAAGGGAACTTAATTTCAGGAGAGCGGCCACTTTTTCTTTTGACATCTGTACAGCAGACCAGATCAAGAGATACTAGTACACTGAGAAGTGGAGCGTGCTGTACTGATATTGTATTGTTTAGGGCACGTTTTTAGTAGAGACATTGCAAGCAATCCTTGCTGTGTGTACAGTACTACACTCTTTGCATAACGTCACAAATAGTGTCTCCGTTGCTATCTTTTAAAAGTTTACTTATTTCACAAGGTATGAGGTTTAGAAAAGTGAAACCAATTCTGTTATCACTAATTCTATTTCTAGTTTTCAGTTCGATAGAAAAAAAACATACATGTTCCATTAAAAAAAGGTAACTTTGAGTTGAATGTGATATTGTTTTAAGTTTTTGGACTGTGCATACCCTCTCATTGTGAGAGTCCCTGACATGGATACATGTCTGCACAAGTAGATTTTTCACATCTTGTTTCATTTCGAAAATATTTGGGGTCAAAGAGTTAGATGAGACACTATACACACATACACACACACACACGCACGCGCACACACACACACATACATACATACATACATACATACATACATACATACATACATACATACATACATACATACATACATACATACATACATGGACCGACTCCGGGTCAATATCCCCTTGAATAATAATCTTACGACATTTCTAACCGGCCACGGAAAATTAAGGGCCTACTTCCACCGTTTCCACATATTCGACAGCCCCGAATGCCCTTGTGGGAAGGGCGATCAGACAGCTGAGCATCTAATCTTCCAGTGTGCCATTCTTGATAAAGAAAGAAGTGTGTTCAGAAACAACATCCTAAAACTAGGTGGTCACTGGACTAACACATTGAATGAACTAATACCTAAATATAAGAAACAATACATAGAATTTGTTCACTCTGTAAATTTAGAAAAGCTATAACCCCAAAAAGAAGAGGAAGAAAGCAAAGAAAGAAACAGAGTTGTAAATAGTGTATATAGTAGTGTAATAACAATATAACAAGTGCAATCAGTAGCCATAATGAACATTATGTAACTATATAATACTCATCTCTTAGTAATACTAGCGATATAGAAGTGTATTAAGTATGAACATAAATGGGAAGTGAACTAGATAATTATGAACCAGACTCAAAGAACAGTGAAGCCATATGTGACATTTATCTAATAGTGATTTAGAATTGTATTGAATGATCAACAAGGCATGTAGTATTACTACCCTTGTAATGGAACATGCTGTCCAATTAAAAAAAAATACATACATACATACACACACACACACACACACACACACACATACATACATACATACATACATACATACATACATACATACATACATACATACATACATACATACATACATACATACATTACATACATGGTGGAAGTAAAATAGTCTTGCAGATTTTCAGAGTGAATAGCTATCAAACGTTTTTCTCAAATGTTTAACAACCTCATATTCGGTAACTATTGCAAGTAGGATCGTGATTTTCGTCCATATCGATAGGAAATCTAATAAAGAATAATTTATCCCTCTTGCGTATTTCAATTGTGTGGACGGTTTTCGTGTAAATTTAATTTTAAAAACCTCTAATTTTAAGCCACTGCACATGCGATTTGATTGGAACACAGCGCCAGAGAACAGCTCATCTAGCGAGACATATCGAGTTCGTTGGTCTCTTACATCTTTATCACGAGAAGAGTGTGTTAGCGGCGATGTTTCCGGACTGCTGAAACTTCAAATTTAATTTTCTAATTAACCGTACATTTAATCACAAAACGTAATATAGATTTTCTATTCATTTCAGTGTACCCTATCATCTCTTTCAATCTGCAATCCTACACACATATAGGATATATACACCGCGAAAAGTGATTTCTTTCTCAAGATAATGCAATGATGCAGAAGTCCATAGAGGCAGTAAGAGCGCTCACCAAATTCAGAAAACATCCACTATACATCATGGATCTCGCACCTTATTATTATTTTTTTTTAATTTACAACAATGAACTACAACATCATAGTCATCACCATTCATTCATTCGTTACGAGTGAAATGTAGATCCACCTCCTGTGGTGCACTCTGGATAGTCTCTGATGAACTAAGTGGTCTGCGCTCCTCGGCACTGGTGACATCTATGAATTCGCTTGAAGAATCGGTGGACTAATGACAAGTTAAGGAGTCTGCTATCGAACAAGAATAAAATAATAATTAAACTTCATCCAGCACTGTAGTAATGCAATTTCGACCTTGTGGAAAATAAGACTTATTAAGATTAAACACAGGGAGATGAGATTTATCATAAAAACAATTTACGGGACAAGAAAAGAAATTAAATTGCACACGGTTTAGAAATCGCGTAACTGGATGCATTGAATGAATACAGGTCAACAAATTTCAGAGTATAATATTATATTATGCTGAGAGAAAAAAAAATACTATTAAAATATTTGACAGATGATATTCATTTGCTATCCGAAAAAGAACCATCTGGTCTAACATTAGTTGAGTATGATGACTAGTATGATTATTAACTTTTATACCAACATTTGACTTCATTCACCCGAAGGGTTAAAAACAATCTAAGGAAATGCATTTTAAATCAGAACCATAAATCTCAGAACTAAGGCTTCGAGTCAGTGTTGTCCTGGAAGTATGAAACAACTTTACTACGGCAATCTTACCAATACTGTAGTTCCGGTTTCCTTGTCAGGCTGTATTAGAAAGGTTTCCCCTTACAATAAAAACTTGTTACATCACGCAAATGGGCTTTGACTCTCAGAAACCCTGACCCAGCTGTTAAACTTTGCTACGCAGTAACATCAGAATCTGGACACTGCGCAACATACGACCTTGTTTATCTGAATCTATTTTGGTACTAACTGTATTGATTTATTCATGTTACTTCAATCAACAAATGAGTCAATATATTCAAAATCTCGGACGAATTATGGCCAGATAATTGCACTTACTTTACAACATCTGAAGAAATTTCCATGATTATGTTTTTACCTTTGGGCAGTTCCTGCGTCTTTATATACGATTTCAATTCAATCTGAAATACTGCACAAACTCCATCTCTCTTTTATCCCTCATTTCTGTTTATATCAACAAATGAGGGGTGCTCTGCAATAACAAGGTATGCATGTACAGTTGTAAAAAAAAAAAAAAAAAAAAAAAGTGGCCGCACTCGTGAACAGCGAATATTTTCAAAGTTCACTTCGGGTCGCGGCGATGTTACACGATGCATGTGCTTGTACAAGCAGTTCCGAAACTATGAAAGTGTTCCTATCTGCGCCTCGTATACCAGCGGTAGAGTGCTTGTTCAATGATTCAAAGGTTGTGGGTTCGGGCTTTCTTCAAGTCTTCATTTTATTTTTTAATCGTTCTTTAGCGATGTAAATGATATTCAAATTATCATTTATATTCAGTTACCGTTCTTTATGGATATCACGTTATTTATATTTTTTATCGTTATTTAGAGATATGAATAAAATTCAAGTCATCATTTGTATTCTGTTATCGTTTTATAACGATATGAATAATAATAATTATTATTGTATCTCCAATGGGGGTTAGCCCTATTTTACATATGTATGTTAGGGCTATAGTTTTATACACAAAAAAGATAAGCATAAAGAGAAATGGAAAAGAAAATTAAATTAGCTTACGCGATGTAAACAAAACATAAACAATCCGTAAATTAGGCATTGCGATTGCAAAACAATTATCAGGTATCAATTTGAAACATACAAAAACATTAACAACACACATACGTAACACTTCTATAACACAAATATGCAGCTTTCCGTACCATACATCATAAATTAATACACAATTTAGTCACACAAACACAATCAAACTATAATTACGACATTGCGACGACATCAAGCATCCCATAACTGATTCACATACATAACAAATCAAGCATCCGTTACAACACATACACTTCAACATAGTAACCACACTTTTAAAAGTTACAAATTTGGAAATTTGGCTCCAAGAGGAATAAATAGGACACTGTTACTAATTACTATTCTTCTACAATTTGTTAAATACATCTGAAATAAATCTGTGAAATTCCGATATGAATAATATTCACGCTTTTTATATTCTGTTATCGTTCTTTAGCGATATAAATAATATTCAAGTTATCATTTTTATTCTGTTTTCTTTCATTAGCATAATAAAATAATATTCAAGTTATTTATATTGTTATTGTTCTTTCGCAATATAAATAATCTGTATTTTATGTAAGTAATTATTATAACACAAATAACCATTCTTCTTTGTAAAATAGGTTATTTTATTTAGATAACTGAATACGTATTATATATGTCATATTAATTATACAAACCGATATTTATCATTTATATTCTGTTATCGTTCTTTAGTGATACTGTATAAATAATATTCAAGTTATTTATATTGTAATCGTTCTTTAGCGATATAAATAACATAAATTTAATATTAGGTTTGGAAAAATCCAGTTGCATAATACTGGTATTAGTTTTTCTTTTTGTATTATTACATTATACTATCTTGAACCACAATAAAATGAAAAGGAGTAACGAGGAATTGAACCTGAGACGTTGACATCTAAATTCCGACGTTCGTCCGCTGAGCTACGAGGGCAAAAGTGTGGAAACATTTTCGAAAAAATTGGCCCAATCACACTCTAATATTTTCTGATGATTCGTAGAAGCTAGTCCAAGATGCGGGGGGCAAAGGCTAATTGGGATTTCCCGGTCTCTGATCGGGTCAAACATCCTGATAGAACTAATATTTAACCCTTGCCGTGACTTTCGGTGAAGTCCGGAGGGCCCAATTAGTCAAATCCACTCTCCTCATCTCCACGCTTGGGTCCACTGGGATCTAATAAGATGCGAAAGAGATAGTGGTGTGCGGAAAGCAACGGGATGTTATCGCATTTAGGCCTATCCTTCCCAAGAAAAACTGCAAACATGAACAAAGGAAGCTTTTAATAGAAGAAGAAGGATCTTCTGCGGACCTCTGGAAAAAGAACTAAGGAAGAGACTAGTGAAGTGCTTTGTGTGGAGTGTGGCATTGTATGGGTAAGGAACATGGACATTACGACGAAATGAAGAGAAACGAATTGAAGCATTTGAAATGTGAATGTGGAGAAGAACGGTGCGTGTGAAGTGGACAGACAGAATAAGAAATAAAATTGTGTTTGAAAAAGTGAGTGAAGAAAGAATGATGCTGAAACTGATTAGAAAGAGAAAAAGGAATTGGTTGGGTCTCTGGTTGAAAAGAATAATAGACGACATTAGGATATGTGGATCATATGTGGAGGCTAAGAGGAAGGCAGAAAATAGGAAAGATTGGAGATTGCTGGGTTTGCAATGAAAGATCTGTCCATGGGCAGAACACTTAGGCCTATGTATGTATGTTCAGAATGCCTGGAATATCGTGTCTAAGAACAGTCGCTAATTGCAAAGACTAGTCGATTCCATGCCCACTCAACTGCAAGATGATCGAGATAAGAGGAAGATAGACTAAATATTGAATTGTGGCTTTTTGTTTTGTTTTTTGAACGCTTAATTGTTTGAATGTTTTAAGGCCGACGCCAGTAAATTTGTTTAGTTTATGCCACGAAAGATCTTTTTGTTGAGAATAAAATCTTTTTTCTTTCCATTTGTAGCCACAATGTCATAATGATAAAGTCATGGCGTAATACATTCATGAACCTGATGTTAATTACTAAAATAATCGTAAAAGAGAAAGGAGCAATTATGTATAATTTGTCTCTCTCTCTTAAAAACAAAACAAAAAAGAACATAAAAAGCACGAGGTTGTAGTCGAACGCAGGACCTCAGGAATAAGAGGCCGGAACGCTACCATTACGCTATCGAATAACACATAGAATACTTCAACTATAACTGTAGATATCAGGCAACGTGGTCCAACAACATGTTACATCGCCTGTCTCCGAATTGTAGCGAAGATACCCGAAGGGAACTTTGTTTCAGGAGAGCGGCCACTTTTTCTTTTAACAACTGTACACATATCTCGGTATAGTCGCCACCATTAGAAATACAAAGCAAATACACTTATCTTGCTGTTCCATCACATAGGGTGGCGAGTATGAAATGTCTTACTGCTTATGCACAACTTATAATATGACTATGTCGCAGTTTCGTTACGTAGACAGTAGAGAGCTCTAGTGTCGGTGAAAACGTTCAGACGTCACTGAAGGGAGCAGACAGTACAGTACGATTATTTAGTCCTGACAGTCGCCGGCAATGTGCGTCTTGGTAAGACGAGTACATTTAGTTACGCCAAGGGGTGTTTGGATTAGTCACTCGCTTGCCTTCGGAGTGATCGGATGTCATGCGTGCGGTAGAGCAGTATATTTCTAGTACAGTTAAGCTGTAATGCATTCCTTTACCGACCGCTCGTCCTTATCTCTACTCCGGAGCTCTCCCCACTACTCCTATTACTTCCCCTCTTTCGCGTCGCCGAGCTGTCAGGACTAAATAATAGGTCTGTACTACTGAATATGATGAATCCGAGCTGGAATACTGACTGATATAATATTCCTTCGTAAAGTGATCAAATCAATGTGAAGAAAACGTTCTGAAAGCAATACTGTAATAATACTCATAAGGTGATGTCATTATTTTGGATTTATTTTTTTTTGAAAAGTCACATTCTTTCCTCCCCACTACCTAAAAGTACTAGGATATACAAGAAAATACACAAGTTCTATTTTCTTATATCATGTATTGTATACTTAACTTGTATTGTGAAACATTTTAACCCTTATTTTATTATTTAGTAACCTTAGAAAGAATCTGCAATGTTCTCATGCATATGAAAATTTAATATTAATAACAAGGCAAGTTGTATCGTATGACTGCAATGACAAGGTAAGTCGGAGTATTTTATTGTTAATGTATTAAATAACGAATTCAGTAACAAGATTTTGACGAATAATACATGAAACTTATACATATAAACTATCACTAATATTAATTCAAAAACGCAGATCTGCAAAGGCAAATCTTTGTTAATGAAAACAATGTTACTTTTACTTATTGCCAAAAACCCACATCTTATACACACCTCGTTATTGCAGAGCACCCCACAGTTGCTCTTCTCTTTTTATCTGGCATCTCCTTATCTTACTGCAACCCATCCTGTCTTTCTATCTGTATTCAGAGTTTCTGACTAAATCTACTTTACTTTGCACATGTTACTTGTGCTTCTGTCTAGCTGCACCTGTCTTTCTGTCGCCAATAAAATTGTATCTTCCTATCTGTCATCGTGTTCCTGCCTCTTCTTTAACTATTTCTGCCTGTAACAGTGCTTATGTCTGTAACTCCATCTGTGTCTTCATTCATTATCTTTTGCAGGAGCGTACGCAAAATGTAAATTTTAAAAGGGAAGAAGTATTCTGAACATTATAGTATGGATATTTATGTACAGTCAATATTTTACTTTGGACATTTATGTATTGTTCACCTTACGCTTATTAGACATTTTAATGTAGACTTTTATGGATATTTTTTAATTTAACATTTAGACGTTTGGCATTTTGTTCAGAAAATTTTGAACTGATATCCCCAATAGTAGATATCCATGTCGCTAGATCGACGCAACAGACCCATTTCATGGTCACTATGTTCGCCCGAATTTACTCCACTTAATTTATTTTTATATGCCTATTTTTAGGACCGTGTATGCGCGACTAAGTGCTTGACCTCCAACTTGTATATAATCTCTACTGTACTTATCAATCTAATATAGCACTCGGCGAAGATTCTCTTGCGACTACTGAATCGATGTTTATATTCTAAGATGGAAGAACAGTTCGAAGAAGAGCAGTTTGGCTTCAGGAAGAGAAAAGGTACGAGAGATGCAATTGGACTGCTACTTACAATCGGCGAAAAATACCTAGAGAAGACTAAAGAGTGTATGTAGTATTTGTGGACCTAGAAAAGGCTTTTGATAGAGTGGATTGGAATAAACTGAGGGGGATCCTAAAGAAAATTGATGTGGATTGGAAAGAGAGAAGACTGTTCAGTAATCTTTGTATGAAACAACTAGCCAAAGTCAGGATAGGAGAAGAAATGTCAGAAGCAAGTGAAATTGGGAGAGGGGTACGAAAAGAATGTCCTTTATCACCTATCCTGTTCAACATCTACTTGAAGGATTTAGTAAATAATTGTTTTCAGAACATGGGAGGAGTGATAGTAAGAGGAAGAAGAATAAAGATTTATTGATGATATGGCGTTGTTAGCAGAAGAGGAAATGATACTAAAGGATATGCTACTGGAGCTAAATGACAGCTGTGAGCAGTATGGGATGAAGAAATGAGACAGTAGAGCAAATGGACAGCTTCAGATATTTGGGGTGTACTATAAGCAGTAACATGCGCTGCTGCCAGGAAGTCGAAAGGAGGATAGCAATGGCAAAGGAAGCTTTTAATAGAAAAAGGAGCATTTTCTGCGGACCTCTGGAAAAAGAACTGAGGAAGGGACTAGTGAAGTGCTTTGTATGGAATGTGGTATTGTTTGGGGCAGAAAAATGGACATTACGACGAAGTGAAGAGAAGCGAATAGAAGCATTTGAAATGTGGATATGGAGAAGAATGGAACGTGTGAAGTGGACAGACAGAATAAGAAATGAAACTGTGTTGGAAAGAGTGGGTGAAGAAAGAATGATGTTGAAACTGATCAGAAATAGGAAAAGAAATTGGTTGGGACACTGACCGAGAAGAAACTGCCTACTGAAGGATGCACTGGAAGGAATGGTGAACGGGAGAAGAGTTCGGGGTAGAAGAAGATATCAGATGATAGATGACATTAAGATATATGGATCATATGAGGAAACAAAGCGGAGGGCAGAAAATAGGAGAAATTGGAGAATGCTGGGTTTGCAGTGAAATACCTGCCCTTAGGCAGAACATTAAATGAATGAATATACTTGTAATATGTGTTCTTTAAACTCTAGTATGATGTCTGTATTCTGTTCACTGTCTCGTTCTAGCTGCGATGTCAGTAACTGTTAAAAAATTCACACTCTGTCAGACTCCGGGTCATATATAAGGGCTCAAATATGTACTAATAGTAAGCATATTTGAGTGGTAAATGGCACCATCAGACATTTCATCACAACCACGTGAATCATCAACTGCCTTCTGAGTTTACGTATATAAAAATATAACGCTGAAGGTTAAGGTGAGTCACTTGCCCCTTATTTATACGAAGTTACGCAATTTCGCACATTCACAGTCAATTCGGTTAACACAGTACTCGATATGATATATCTTAAATGCAAAAGTGTGTAGTGTCATATCATATTATATCAAGTGGTAAAGGCGTGTGGCTAATAATGACTTACACTATGTATGTTACTTGAGTCGTGTATTTTCAAAAACAGCTACATCACTTTTTTTATGAAGTTGTGTTTTCACTCGTTTTATCATATCCATAGAGGCCTCTATAAGCATGTAAAAATATTCCTTTCCAATTCCAGCTACATCGCATTGTTTCAAGCACGTGACGTTGGGGATTAGTTTCAAAACCAGACAGATTACTATTTCAGTTTCAAAATCAGATATGTACAGTAGTGGAAAAAAAACCGGACCGACCCTTGCAGCTGATTTTAGAGCCTTGTTCACTTCAGAGCACGATAGACTGGTAACAAAGACTTTCGTGTTCAAATCCTGCCTGGGAAGGAAACTTTTTTTTGTTCCTTATTCAAATTTATTCCCAATATTTTTCGATTGCTGGTAAAATTCATGTTATGGGAATAATAAGTTAATTAAGTAGTAAAATATCGCTGCAATCGAAAAGTATTGGGAATAAATTTGAATAAGGAACAAAAAAAAGTTTCCTTTCCAGGCAGGATTCGAACCACGAAAGTCTTAGTTACCAGTCTATCGTGCTCTGGAGTGAACAAGGCTCTGAAATCAGCTACAAGTGTCGGTCCGGTTTTTTTCGCCACTGCTGTACATCAGTGAATAAACCGGAAGCTGTGTCTCTACTTTCAAACTTTTCCGCCAGTTGTCACAGCTATTTGATTGTGGGTTGCAAACGCGCGATTCATTGTTGATTACTAATATTATTGTGTGGTGTTTTCTGCATATTAGCTGTCGTTTATCTACGTAGGTAGTTAATTAGGCTACTATTGTGCTGATGCGTATGTGTGCAAATAATGGAGTGCCACGCAATTCAGTGCACTGGTAAGCCAAAAAAAAGTCCACACTGTCAGCCCTCCAGCTCAGTGGTACTTTCAATTTAACCCACGCAAAACATTTTTTTTTCTTCAAAAAACATTCCAAGGAAATTGATGTGCTTGTTAAAAGTGAACTTCACTACAAAAGTGAAATAGGAAGGTGTAGAAGTATTTGTAAAAAGTCTAAGTCGCTTATTTTGAAGGAATTACCCACTCTGCACGTATAAAAATTTCACTCCTAATCTTGCGTTGAAATCTCCTAGAAACAAGTACCACAACTATTATATCGATGTTCACTGTGCTACACAGTAGCTGTAATCTATGAAATTATCTAGTACACTGTAAAGCCATCTAACAAGATAACTTCAAATGATCGCAATGAGCTGAGATTTATTTCTGCCAGTTTTTATATAGTCCTAATATATGAAAATAAGCCTCAATAACGTTTTTCAAAATCGATATAACTTCATGTGCTCAAGAAGCTTATCCATAAAACTTATTTTTCACGCTGGCAAATCTGCAAAACTAGCAAGATGCCTCAAATTCGCCTCATGGATTCTTCAATACAAATACATAAGCTCAAATTTCTGAGTTTCCGTCATTTTTAACTAATGTTATAGTTTCACGATAGTAAAACGCTGACATATCGACTTCACACAACCACCAGCGCTGATCAATTGCTTGTCATTGATGAACAGTTGTACTATAATACATTCCGGGATACAATGTAACGCTATGTTCATCACTGATTTGTGTACACTTAACTGTACAACAAAGATTAAATTATGTGTCCTTTGAGCGAATATTTTTTCTCAGCAGTCTTTGTTCCCTGAAGCCCTAACTTTTGTAATCTACGTACATATTTTCAGTGACATATAACATTTTCAAGTAAATGATAAGCGATGTGAATGTTATAACTTCTATTTCTTGATTTTATTATTTGCGTAATTTTATTATTTACGTAAGTTGTTTATTTATTTTACTTGATATATTTTCACTTGCGGAATTGTAATTCAGACGTCTTCTCTCTACTGCTTCTGAATATCAACTACAGAGGACCGAATGGGTGACGTAATAGCATTACAAATACTTCGAGAACTGAGAAACTGGCTTGTAAACAATCTTGGTATGCGACTGTGCAAAAACGTGTTACACTCAATTCGATATGGTCCTACGTCTGCAGCTACTGAATGATACATGATATTTCATGACGTCATAGCCAATAATCGAGCCATGTACATTCATGTGGGCGGAAAGCAAAGGTGCGTTCTGCATAAAACAGTACGATACTTTACATATAAATAATGCAATGGATACATCGATGGGTAGTGACTTCCCTTCTCCTTAAACACAAATTCTCCATAGAGCGAATATTAATCCCTGAGGAACTCGAAATTTAAATACTCGTACTATGTCTCCCAAAAGAAGTAAAGACAGCACAGATTTACACATCAGCTCATTTTGTCTTCCTCCTTTAACAATGGACATTTAACATCGTTGGCATAACTACGTATCGTTCTAAGAAGGTATACTGGATACCATTAATGTCGTCTCGTTTCTTAGTCTTACTGACAAAGAAACTCTGTCTTCTATCTCCATCCCTACTGCGCACGTCGGGTTGACTCGCCTGTATTTAGTATTCCGGTTTTCAGTGGTGTTCATGCTAGAGAAGTAGCTACACGATCGGTTTCAGAAGTAAAGAGCCTTTTGGGGAGAGTTAGGTTCAGGAATAAGTCTGAATCACAAGCTCCTCTAATTAGTGAAGCTATGGACAAAGTTACCGCCAAATAATCCGTCAGAATGTTGTGTTGGGGATTGTTTATCTTTGAGAGAATATTTCTGCTACTTGATTAGAATCACTTAGGACGCTCTGTTGATATTATGGTAGCAATAATAATTTACTTACTTACATACAAATGGCTTTTAAGGAACCCGAAGGTTCATTGCCGCCCTCACATAAGCCCGCCATCGGTCCCTATCCTGTGCAAGATTAATCCAGTCTATCATTATATCCCAGTTCCCTCAAATCCATTTTAATACTATCTTCCCATCTACGTCTCGGCCTCCCCAACGGTCTTTTTCCCTCCGGTCTCCCAACTAACACTCTATATGCATTTCTGGATTCGCCCATACGTGCTACATGCCCCGCCTATCTTAAACGTCTAACAATAATAATAAACATAATACTATTCAATTCATTTAACTTATTCGAAAATAGAAAATACAGTGAAAAGTACCCAAACCAGAAGCAAAAGCTGGCAACAGCTGAAGATTGTAACAAGACATCTTGTTCTTTTACTTGAGCTACGAAAAGATGTCACAGAAGTCCCTTTGATGGGTGCGTGATATAGACCAGCGATTTTCAATCTATCAACATTTGCGGACCGGCAAAATAGAAATATACACGCTATTTTTTAAAATTACAAATTGAACACTTATTTGTTCTTGTTGTTTAGTCAACTGTCCGAAGACAGCTCTGAACCTCACAAGTTATACCAAAAAGGCAGCACTTATGAGACAACTAGACAAGGAGACAGTTGGGTAAGGTGGCTAGTTTCTTTCCCCATTTCTTTGTTCATAGAACGATATTTAAAATTACAAATTGAACAGTCACATCAGCATTGTTTTTTTTTTATTTTATTTGGTTATTTTACGACGCTCTATCAACATCCCTGGTTATTCAGCGTCTGAATTAAATGAAGGTGATAATGCCAGTGAAATGAGTCCGGAGTACAGCACCGAAAGTTAACCAGCATTTGCTCGTATTGGGTTGAGGGAAAACCCCGGAAAAAAACTTCAACCAGGTAACTTGCCCCGACCGGGATTCGAACTCGGGCCACCTGGTTTCGCGGCCAGACGCACTGACCGTTACTCCATAGGTGTGAGCTCAGCATTGTAATTTTAAGTTTGAAAGTTTACACTTACACATCCATTTATCCTGTTTATCTGGAAATTGTTTTTTATGGATTCAATGACACTTTTGCTGCTGCTGCTGCTGCTTATGTGCCAAAACCTTGTCCATTCTTGAATCTAAAGTGGATACTGCAAGACGAAGGGCGGCACCAACATCTATTCGGTTCCAGTACTTATTCATTCATTCATTCATTCATTCATTCATTCATTCATTCATTCATTCATTCATTCATTCATTCATTCATTCATTTATTTAATCTGACAGGATTAAGGCCACAAGGCCTTCTCTTCCATCCTACCAGATAGCACATATCTTAATTGCTCAGACAGCAGAGAAATTTGTTTCACATAAATACGTTGTTGAAAAAGTCAATAGTAGTTTCAATGTTTTTCTTTTCGGTTTGTTATTTGCACAGAGAAATGGCAGCATGCTTGTTTACAATTTATTGGTAGTTTCGTTTGGAGTTGACCACATAGTATGCGAGATGTTTAGAAAATATTGTAAAATGATATTAAAGATAAATAGGAACCGGTCCACGGATCGGCGGTTGAAAACCACTTATCTAGACTATCAGCCTGATCACGCAGGCAGTCCGCGTTCGAGTACAGATCTGTCCTGAGATTTTTCATTCATAAAACCAAAGTGGCACTTGTGTCCGACAGTCACAGTTACGGGATTTCACGGGGTAGGCCTACTCCCGTTCCCCCATATTAGGTGACTTTCCATTGCATTTCTCGATCGCCGATTGGAGACTTGCGAGGTTGCCGTTGAAAACATGGATACTCAGCGAACTTGCTCAGTGTAGTTAGGCCTAACTGGTGTGGTTGGAATAGTCCCAGCTGAGGTTGAGAGTAAAAGCAGTACTAGGATTCGCTTCCTACTGCAGGATAATAGTAATACGTCACAGAATCAACCCCCATCACTAACTACTCAGAATGACAATCTAAAATTGACGAGACATCGCCTATCAGATCTTACGAGGCGCATCCAGAAAGTAACTTTCCCTATTTTTTTTAGAAAAAAGAACACACACTTTCAGGAAAACATTTATTGGCAACAGGTACAGCAATGTTTCAGCTATTTTTCAACACAGCCACCATCAGAATTGAGACACTTGTCGTATCGTGGGATCAACTTTTGTATCCCTCTGTCGTAGAACTCTGCCGCCTGTGAATGGAACCATTGTGTGACAGACGTCTTCAGCTCTTCGTCGTTGCCAAAACGCTCACCGGAGGACAGGAATTTCTTGAGGTGCAAGAAAACGTAAAAATCGCTGGGAGCAAGATCAGGACTGTAGGGTGGCTGATCAAACAACTCCCAGCCAAATTCCGTCAAAACAGCTGCTGTGTGCCGAGCCGTATGTGGATGAGCATTGTCCTGGAGGAGCACAACACCTGCAGTAAACATTCCACGCCTCTTGTTTTGAATGGCACATCGTAATTTTCGCAGTGTTTCACAGTAACGGTCAGCGTTCACTGTTTCACCTCTTGGAAGGAAGTCAATGAGCAGAATGCCCTTCCTGTCCCAGAACGCCGTGTACATCACTTTCCGTACCGGAGATCCACTATGCCGCCAATGCATTGACTGCTGCTTGGTTTCCGGGGTGAAGTGCGAAATCCAAGTCTCATCGCCCGTGACGATCCTGTCGAGGAACTATTCGCCGTCATCGTGATACCGTTGCAGAAATGTCAGTGCTGCTCCTAAACGTTGCATTTTGTGTTCGGGTGTCAGGTTTTTCGGCACCCACCTGGCACATACTTTTTTGAACAGCAGATGCTTAGTGACAATCTCATGCACCAAGGATCGCGATATCTGCGGAAAATGGCTGCTCAGCTCCGTAATCGTGAAGCGACGGTTCTCCATGATGCACTGCCGCACCAGCTCAACACGATCATCATTGATGAGGGGCGGTCGCCCACTGCGCTCTTCATCATGGACACTTTGACGACCTTCGGAAAACTGCCTACACCAGCGACGCACCATCTGCTTACTCATTATGTTCGGCCCGTAGACCTGACAGAGCTGCCGATGAATTTCAATTGGCGCAATGCTTTGTGCATTAAAGAACTTTATCACCGACCGAACCTCGCAGGCGGCGGGAGAAGGAATAAGAGCTTCCATTTCGGACCACTGCTGCCACGCTACTGGCACCAGGCGGGACCTTTCCGGCTGGCATATGATTGATACGTCATAGATCTGTTACGCATGCGCAATTGACACGGCTCATTACGTTTACTTTCAAGGGGAAAAAAATCGGGAAACTTACTTTCTGGATGCGCCTCGTACATAAATCTGAAGTAAATTATCACAAAATTAATTAGTAAAATAGTAGCTGCAGGCACATATATTGCCTAATCGTGAAGAAGAAATATGTACATATAAATATATAAGGTGTAAGGAATAATAATTGCCGCCCTTTTCACAGTCGTCGGGGACGGTTTACAGGATCAAAAAATGCCCATACAACATAGGCTTAAAACGTGATTGTTTTCCCAGAAAAATATTTCTTCTCTTATTTTATTCACGTTATAGCCTACTGCTTATATCGTTAGTAAAATTACGAAAACAATTACATCAGTAGCTATATCTAGCAAAGAGTTAATATTAGTTTAAATAAATATTTGTGTGTTCTATTACGTTTCCGTGAAATTAAATAAAAATGCATGCTTAAATTTGTTAATATTCTGGCGTGAGAGACGTGGCAACGTGTTCAGCAGGTAGTACTATGCAGATACGTAAGTACGAGTCAGCTGAGTTCAAGCTCCCTGTCCATAGGTCTACTGCCGAGAGGATGACAGTTCAGTACAAGGTATTCAATAAATAACCAACAATGTCATTCACAGTTTAGCAATAGCATATGTTATTAATTTATGGAGAAAGTCGTCGTAATTCAAATGAGACAAGAAGGATGTTCCGTCAACGTTTTCCTCAAAAAAGGTTACCTAATCGGCGAACTTTTGTAGCAGTTTCTCAACGATTATTAGAAACTAGGAGTCTCTTACCCCATTTCGAAAATCACACAACCAGAAATTTGTTTTAAAATGATACTGCTTTACGGAAACGCGAGAAATTAAAATTTTGCATTTGACAAAACTCGTGTGATTTTGTACAGAAAACCATTATTGTTTATTTTTTTTAGAGGTACAATAAAAAATTGAGCAATATTGTTACATAAAATGTAAATTTACCATAATATTCTATTAATGAGGTTGAAAGTTTGTATTTGCTGCTCGTTTTCTGTAAACAACAGTATTGTCATGATCCGTTCCTGCATTAGAACAGAGCATATGTACCGGTAGGCCTATGTCTGTACCCGCTTGAGCTGTAATGTGTACTTATAAACTTCCTCCTCCCTTTCCAGCAACGTTCAAAACGTCTAATATTGTAAAATGTAATAATTAGTTAAATATTACAAATAGAAAAAAATTGTAAGGACATTTTTTCTTCCTTATGACATGAATAATCATCAGTTAAAATAATGGCACTTATATCCCTTACACTCTGTATACAGTGTACATGAAGAAAATTTAAAGCATCCAACTGACTATCTAATATTATATTCTGTCATTGGAAACACGGTTGTCAACTGTTTCGAACAGGGCAAGACAAGTGTGTTCAGTTCTGATCCATCCCCATTTTCCACATTTCTCGATATAAAAAAATGTTATGTTTTATTTAACGACGCTCGCAACTGCAGAGGTTATATCAGCGTTGCCAAATGTGCCGGAATTTTGTCCCGCAGGAGTTCTTTTACATGCCAGTAAATCTACTGACATGAGCCTGTCGCACTTAAGCACACTTAAATGCCATCGACCTGGTCCGGGATCGAACCCGCAACCTTGGGCATAGAAGGCCAGCGCTATACCAACTCGCCAACCAGATCGACTTCTCGATATATATTCCTGATATCTTCTAAATCCAACTCATGACTCCTTTTTTCCATAAAGTCTTCATTCTTAGAATTATATTGTCCTACACTCATTCATATAGGCTATTTATGGATGTCTTGTATTCTCTTCTCCAGAATCGTGTTAACAACCAGCCAATGGTCATTTAAAACACCAGTAATGTAGCAGATAAGGGTTCGTAAAGACTATTTCATTAATTTATAAGGAAATCAGAATTTTTCTAACCGAAACTGTAAACAAATTCACTACTTCTGTTACGATTACTATACTGTTTTAGGCCATTGACTTGTTGAGAAATCGTTAAAAGACAGTAAAAATGCGTACACAATAGAATTACATTCAACAAAGAAAGACATGTTTACTGGACCGAAACATCAGGATTAACTTTTTAGTAATGTTTGTAAAACTAATTAATCAAACAATATATCATTACAGTATATGACCCTAGACCGCTATTGTATTGAAACTTAGGAATTTCATGGTCGTTTAATACGAATGAATTACAATTCTCAAACACAATAAGTAATACAATTCCGTTTTTATTTCAAACAATATTTACAACATACTCGTATATCTAAGACTAACCATGGCAAGACTCCTTCGAAGGTGCTAAGAGGACAAGCAATGGTGTCCTTTGCATACTTTGTATGTATGTATGTATGTATGTATGTATGTATGTATGTATGTATGTATGTATGTATGTATGTACTGTATATACAGCCCGCTCGTTTCAAGGTCAAACATGCTAATCGTTAAGGCTCATTCACAATGAAAATTAAACATAACGTAAGCATTAACTTAAGAATGTAAACGTTACGGTAAAATCAAGAAATCATACCATCATTCACGATGGGAACATAAACATAACAGCAAATATACTTGGTAACCATGGAAACATTACAACGACTCCATTTCCTCATATTCTGTCGTATACTTCAGCGCTCCACGATTGTGTTCTGTTTGCAAATCACGTAAGCATAAACATGAAAGTTTGGAGTTTGCAAACTTTCATGTTAACGTCTTATGGTAATGTTTATGTCAATGCTTATGTCAATCATTGTGAATGATCCCATTTGGTAGCCTGACCGCAAACTTCTGTGTTTATGTTACGGTTATGTTTAATTTTCATTGTGAATGGGCCTTTTACTCCACAGCGGTGGACTAGCTTACAGTTGTACCCTTTCTACTTGATCTCAAATACGTAGTTGACTTGGATTACCTATTCTATAACTTTATTGCTTATTTCAATCTTAGACCTCTGAGTATTTTTTATCAAAGAACGGCAATACCTTCGTTTTCATGGTTGAAATTTTACAATTTTATTATAGCTATAGTTTGCAACGTCATATTAACCAATCAATTTACATGTTGATATTATTTGCCACTGAAGAAATTACACCCCTAGATCAACATCTGGACCTCGTCTATTACATGCTAAACACCTTCTGAAAAATCTCCTTTCATGGTAAATGAAAAATCCAAGTAATTTAAGTTTTACAACTGTTTATATGTATTTCCTAAATGTTGCCTGAAATCTCCGAGATATTTGTGCCGACATTTGACATCAATGTTGATATTATTAAAGCATTCTAACCGATTGATAGCATATTTAAAAGGAGTTAGTTCATAAGTATACTTCATCTCTCTTCTGTTATTTTTATTATTACACTGATACTGCTTCAGGAATGCTAATATTCAAGGGTTCGCTATGTTTTGATGATGTAATATCCCTCCATTCAGTTTCATTCTTTATGACAATTGTACTACGTGTATGGGTTACTTAACCACTTACTATCAAATCAATTGACTATGTTTACAATATGCATTTAACATACCTAAAATATCCGTCCGTGCCTTTCAATGCTAAGTGATGGAGTTCATACTAATAACACACTTGTTTAATAACAACTGAGCACTCTCGGAGGGGAGGGAAGTGTTGAGGCTTCACCGTCACCAGATGGCAGACAGCCAGAGGGTGTATCAAAGTATTGTTCAGCAATAATTCTTTCTCATTCGAACGTCAAATCATAATAAAGATAGGCTAGAGTACTAACACCAAAAACTACAAAATTTGTATTATAGGCCTATAGGTCTTAATAATGTGTCCCGCTCGAATGTTCTTAATTTTAATAACCTGTAAAACATTTAATGGTTTACGATATGAAGAGTCTACTGCAAGAATGATGGATGTCACTTTCTTGTTGAAAATGAACCAAGACTGTCAATGCATAGCTTAAGACATATAGAAAGTACATAGAGAGTTATATGGCATTAACACTGATAGTCATTGTCCAGTAATGATCGGAAAATCACAGTTAAGCTTTGAGCGCTAAGCATTTCAAACTTTCAACTGCTTCTCCTGCAAAATGTATTCCAAATGACATCCATTATTCTTGCAGTGGACTCTTCATATAGGTGTACGTTTAAAATAAGCGCCATATGATATAAATACTCATAAAGTTTAAATTCCTACGTAAGACGACCCAGTGATTTAATTTTCTATATTTACTTTTAGACTACAACAAATATATTCAATCAAAGTTTGAGGGGTTTTCTGAGCCCCAGATGTGAACATTTTAGCGGTTCCTGAAACATCATCTGCCTCATCTGAAAGAATTTTTGAGCAATTCTGTCCGCTAAAGTTTTCTATTCTTGTACTAATTTCTTATTTGTAGAATGATTATTAGAGGAGAAAAATTCGCTCCGGTGCCGAGGATCGAACCCGACCCGGTTCTACGTACCAAGTGCCCTAATACTGAGCTACGCCGAAGTCCAATCAATAGCACCGGATCGAATCCTCCTCGTCTAGTGATTTTCCCTTTGTGGCCTGACTCCAAGTTCGACATACATGTTGACATATTTTAAGTCAACTGCCATTATGTAAGGAGAGCACTTAACTGAGTGACTTGGTGGCCGGGATTCCACAGTAATATGCACTGTTGGGCGAAGAATCTACGTAAAGATTAATTTTTGGTCCTACAGGATATATCTGTTATGGTAACAATGATTATTAGAGAAGAAAAATTCGCTCTTTTCATACAGTAGTAGTGGCAAAAAAAAAAAAAAAAAAAAAACCGGACCGACCCTTGTAGCTGATTTCAGAGCCTTGTTCACTCTAGAGCACGATAGACTGGTAACTAAGACTTTCGTGGTTCGCATCTGCCTGGCAAGGAAACTTTTTTTTTGTTCTTTATTCAAATTTATTCCCAATACTTTTCGATTGCAGCGATATTTTACTACTTAATTAACTTATTATTCCCAGAACATGAATTTTACCAGCAATCGAAAAGTATTGGGAATAAATTTGAATAAGAAACAAAAAAAAAGTTGCCTTCCCAGGCAGGATTCGAACCATGAAAGTCTTAGTTACTAGTCTATCGTGCTCTGGAGTGAACAAGACTCTGAAATCAGCTACAAGGGTCGGTCCGTTTTTTTTTGCCACTACTGTACATTCTTCCCCCAGCAGTGCATATTATTGTGTAATCTCGGCCACCAAGTCACTCAATTGAGTGTGCTCCTTCTATGATGGCAATTGACTTAAAATATGTCAACATGTTGAACCTGGAGCCAGGCCACAAAGGGAAAAACACTAGAGGAGTGGGATTCGATCCGGTGATGTGGATTGGATTTCGGTGTAGCTCAGTGGTTAGAGCACATGGTATGTAGAACCAAGGACCCGGGTTCGATCCCCGGCGCCGGAGCGAATTTTTCTCCTCTAATAATCATTGTTACCATAAGAGATATATAGTCCACACCTTGGAGTAATGGTCAGCGCGTCTGCCCGCGAAACCAGGTAGCCCGGGTTCAATCTCAGTCGGGGCAAGTTAGGTGGTTGAGGTTTTTTCTGGGGTTTTCCCTCAATCCAATACCAGCAAATGCTGGTTAACTTTCGGTGTTAGACCCTGGACTCATTTCACCGGCATTATAACCTTCATTTCTTTAGACGCTAAATAACCTGAGATGTTGATACAGCGTCGTAAAATAACCTACTAAAATAAAATTAAAAAATAACAGATATATTCTGTAGGACCAAAAATTAATCTTTACGTACTTTATTTGTAGAAGATAAGTATGTTTGCAGAGTTATTGCGATTAATATAAATTTCTGAATTGTGTCCCCAGTTTGGACAAATAAATCTAGTCACTCTAGATTAATTTGACATGAAAATTTACAAAAAAAAATAAAATAAAATGAAGAAGAGTAATCATCACGCTCAACTTATTTCTATAGACTGATGCTAAAAATCTGAATTAAACAAAGTTACGTTTAAGTTTTAGAAAACATAGTAACGTAAGGGAATATGTGGCTATAGAACTAAGTATAAATTATTATAATGTCATTTGTATGATATTATACATACCATAGCTATATGGTCTAATCTAAATGTTTGACTATCAACACGGAATGACCACTGATTCGAGTCCTTGTGAGGAAAAATTTTTTTCTGATAAAATGTTGGCCTGTGTATGGGACATGCCCAACCTGGACCGTGATGAATTTAGGGAGCTACAGTTGGCAGCGAAATCAGATTCCGTAAGCCAGCTATAGTGACTGAGTAGCGAAAATCATCAAACTGATCACACGTTATTCCCATATTGGTTGGATGAGCGTTCATCTCTGCTGAGACATGTGGACATGTAATGAGCAATCGGCTGGTCGGCCTTGACCCTCTATGAGCTGTCACACCAGGAATTTATTTTTATATATACAACAATCGTTAGTTTAACAAATGTTATTACTTTCAATAAGGTACCGCCACGGTGGTTCAGTGCTAGCACGCAGGACTGGGCTTATAAGCAGAGACTCAAGGTTCAAATCCCGGTCGATCCACCTTCGATTCATAACATGTTGGGCAAGCCCGTGGTTCAGGCAACGCAGAGGTTTTCTCCAGGTACGTACTTCAGTTCCCGTGACATCTCAACAATTCTACATCATCATCATCATCATCCATTATGAGTATAATGTAGACCCTCGCCTGTGGTTCATCGTGGATAGTTTTTGACGAACTATGTGGTCTACGTTTCTCAACACTAGAGATATTTATGAGCCATGCTCGTTAAAGTCGGGGCGAATAAGGCAAGTTAAGGCCAATACCATAGCACAAATATAAAAGATTATCAATAAAGTGAGTATTTGTGAATAACAACCATAAAATATTCTACTAGAAATTGTGTCACGTCTTATCCTATCCCCCGAAGGGCTAACTTTATGCTAATTGTTTAATGTAATCCATGTAGATCTTTTAAGCCATAAATTGCTCGTCTAAAGAAGTTTTGGGTGGAATGCATAATTCTGCTGATAATAACTAATTTTTCTGACACAAATATTTTGGAAACATATCACTGTACCTCAATCAATTTATTTGGATTTCTCTCTTATGAATAAGTTACGAGAAAGGCTGTAGATTTCAAGTCATTCACCATTTTGATATTATTTTAATAATAGACTAGCACATTAATGCTTTAGTGCAAATTATAATTTCCCGATGACGACTTGTACGCCTACATAATCGATATGGACAAACATCGTTAAATACAGTATTTCAGGATAGTACCGCCATTTCCCACAACTATGGTCCTGGAACACAACTATGGTTCATTCAAATTTTGTACTCCATAATGTAGTACCTGTTTATCTATATTTTTGCTGTAGGGACTGTAGTTTGAAGTCAACGAACGGTCTATGTTCCTTCTACAATGTTCTCTGAATAGTTGTATGATGGACCATAGTTGTGTTCCAGGACCATAATTATGGGAAATGACGGTATGTATAGCTACATAGATAGACTACCACAAACAACTTTTTGATTGAACAATGCTGAAAACGATCCGCCCTTGAGCACGAGTTCTACTCTTTCAGGGGCGAGCTAAAGTTTCTCTGTATATTATATATTTTATGTTACAATTATTAGAAAAATAATAAATAAATAAATAAATAAATAAATAAATAAATAAATAAATAAATAAATAAATAAATAAATAAATAAATAAATAAATAAATAAATATCTCGGATAATAAGAAAGTGACACTTTAACCACTCTTTCAGTGTGTATGATGAAAAATATTCGAATTTCACGAACATTTTCAAAATCGATTTTTCGCATGATGAGAAGTGGTTCGATGTATCTGAAAGTCGGGAAGTCGAGTCTGGGCGCCGCTTCGCATACACCCACGCCGTCACGATGTGGGTCAGAGATGTGTTGTGCGCGCGACCTTCCCCAGAGAGGCGAGGTCGGTGACCGCCGTGTGCATCCCTCGGAACAAATTGACCCGGAAACACTCATGATCACGAAGAGCGCGGGACCACGAATTGATTCCGTGACCTATGCTCTTCTTCTTCCCTTTATTCAATCAATTGCAGGCACACGACTTCGGGGCCCCGCCGTAGTTCCTTACATCAGTATTTCTCATATTCTCTCCAAACCATGAACTACTTGAAAACCTTTTTAAAAACTTCTGCGGGTCATTGAAGATTCTAAGTTATCATCCATATTTTCTTCGTAAAAAATTTAATAAAATAATATAAATAGAAAATAATTATAAAGACAAATTCAAGATGAATATAAATATTATTGTTTAACAATATTATTTGCATGTTCTGTTTTACATTTTATTTATTTCGGAATCCCTGAGGTCATCGACGTAAAATTAGCTGACGTCACACACGTACGCACGCACGCTCACTCACTCACTCACTCACTCGCTCACCTGCCTCATTTAGAATTCGCAAGTTTACCTTCTTTATTTTTCTTGCGACAACCATGATCTTCGTCTTGTTTGCATTTATCTTCATCCCATACTGCTCACAGTTGTAATTTAGCTCAGTACCATATCCCTTAGTATCATCTCCTCTTCTGCTAACAACGCCATATCATCAGCAAATCTTATGTACTTTATTCTTCTTCCTCCTACTTTTACCCCTCCCATAATTTATATATATATATATATATATATATATATAGTATATTGAGAGAGAGAGAGAAAGAGAGAGATTGAGTTTTCGATGGCTGGATGGAGTGGAGGAGGATTTAACGAAGATAGAATGTCATAATTGGGGAACTGCAGCGCAGAACAGACCGACATTGCGGGAAATCACTGAAGAAATCAAGGTTCTCTAGAGGACTGTAACACCAACGAAGAAGAAGGTAGGTCCATTGAGTTATTACATTCTTCGTCTTCTTCTTCTTCGTCTTCTTCTTCTTCTTCTTCTTCTTCTTCTTCAAGGACCGGACTTTTTAGCCCACGGGTTCTTAATCTACGGGTAACGACACATCGGCATTGGTCGCCATCATTTCCCGAAAAAAATCAAATTTAAATAAAATGTAAAGTACTTCAATAATTTCAAGGAAAAAACTGTTCCAGACACGAGAATCTGGCAGATTTGTACATATAGGTATGTTTTTTAAATACATGACCGTTGTTACTATACCAATTACAGAAAGAAAATAGCTATAATTACATTCTTCACATAATATTCAAATAAATCACAGTTTCTCGGTAACAATATTTGTGTGACTATACTGATGATGGCCCTGCGCCGTGGCGTCGCGGTCTAAGGCATCCTGCCTAGGACTCGCGTTACGGGATGCGCGCTGGTTCGAGTCCTCATGGGGGAAAAAATTGTCTCATGATATTTCGGCCAGTGTATGGGACTGGTGCCCACCCAGCATCGTGATGCACTTGGGGAGCTACGATAGGTAGTGAATCCGGTTACGAATGCGAGCTATAACCACACGATACCTCCATTCTGGTTGGATGATCGTCCACCTCTGCTTTGGCATGTGGACGTGAGGCCAGCAGCCGGCTGGTCGGTCTAGGCACTTCACGGGCTGTAGCGCCACGGATTATTATTATACTGATGATGGAAGTATTACAGGCACTATGTTCGATTCAAGTTAATCGAGTTTGACGAAGTTTGACATTCGTCGATGTTCGCTCTGCAGAAGAAGGCCTGTCGTGTTTGTTACAAAAATATTGGTTGTCCTCCACTCTCACCCCTTCATAATTTATCATAGACATTGCGATTAGTTTTTCATACAAAATAAGACGAAGTTCGTAATGTCTTGGTTGCCTCTCTCTCATGTTCCAATATTGCAGGACACTATTTTGAGCACATATCTTGCGATTATTTTATTCATACGGAATAAAACGAAGTTTGCAATGTCTTGGTTTCCTCTCCCATGTTTGAACATAGTACGTACTGGTCGGTACTTTGAACATATACTTTTTAAAAAATATTTTGTTTGATCTATTTACGTATATTTGTGTGAGTGTTTAGTCATATTAATAAAAAGAAAAGTTACCTATACTCATTACTATGCGTAACTTCGCAAGGTATGTGCCTGATATCCTATGCAGGTAAAGTATAAAGACACAGGGAGAGTAGGAACTAAAGAGAATGGCACCGAACATATGCGAGGATAGGAAATATTGAACAAGCGCAAAGGGAGCTTCAGTTCTGTAGAGACTCGGCAAACATGAACCGAACATAAAGTCCTCTTACCGGTTTTCAATGGACTCGGTTATTTTAGTTTACATGCTTCACTTCCACGTACTGTTGGGATATCTATGGAGTAGGACGAAGTTTGTAGTATCTTGAAATCCCCTCTCGTGTTCGAACATTGCACGACACTAGTACCTACTGCATATATTGACACAGCACTGGGATTTGCACTGGCATCTACTGGGCGGTACGGAATCAATGTTATGCGTATGCACTATAGGCTAAATAGGTTCTTTATGCGCTCCTTATGGAAAGAGTTTCATGCGATTGTACTGCACGGCCATAATCCGCGCCACCACGCATTTCTCTCCAGCCAAAAAGTCCGAATACCATACCTCTGGCGGTGATCTGCCTTACCTCAGAAATCCACCTGAATCGCCAAGTCCCTACCAAGGAGAAAATGTTGTGCCTCCCTGCAGAACTCTGAGTGGTCTAGGACTCACCAACAATGCCATCTATCAATCTTCGGATAAACCACGAGGAAAACCGGCTATGACGGACTGTCAATCTGATGCCGAACAAACACAGACGTGTACCTTGTCTTTCGAATGGAGATGATAATAAAAGTGGAATCGTGGAGAATGTTTGTGGAAGACGGAGAAACGGGAGAACTCTTAGAGCAATCCCTCACAATCTTGGCTTTGTCCACAACTAACACAACTCCGCCGTTAGTTGCAGGAAATTGAATTCAGTTCCATAATCGTCGTAAGCCAACGCTCTGCTAACTGAGCTATAAAGACGACGATCTGTTGGATCCGTTACCAAAAGCTGTTCTTTAGGACTGGATCGAATCCCTGTCTTCCCTAACATCGAGCCGCAATATAGTTCTGAAGTGTTTGATGTCTCTATATTCGTACCTGTGACATGTCGCAAGTACACAAAAATTACGCACCATGTTGAACTAAGTGGAAATCTAAAATTATGCTCACAGCATGTTGCTGAAAAACATAGAGTAAAAGCACGTGGAAATGGCATAATAAAAATAAAAGCAAACAAATTATTTGCTAACAAAATATGGCTGTCACAGAAACGAAAACAAAAGTGCTTGGAAGATCGTCTGCATAGTTTCACAATCACGTGTTCAACAATGAATGTAGCGGTGATGTTTGCCTTTAACGGGAATCAAGATCCTTTCCCTGGTTGAAATGGAACATGGATCCACTGAATCACTAGCAAGAAACACTATCACTTGGCCCATAACGGAGAACATGCTTAAGTTAGTATGAATATAATTTATCTCAGTTCTGTTCGTTAATTACAATGAACTCAGACTGGTTCAAAGAGACGCTGAAGTAAGGCAAGTTAAAATGGGTCACTAATACTTAACCAAGACTCTCATTTGGTATAAATGTGCAGTGTCATCTCATACAATTTGCGAATGAGCAAAAAAAAAAATTATCTACTTTATGTTAACCAAATAAATTAGTGGTAACTTGACATTCGGTGATATTAGTGGAATGTGCTGACGGTTATTCTTTGTAGAGAATTTGTGTCGAGAAATATTTGCGACAGGTGCGTTTTTCTTGGTTGTAAGTCACACCCGACTGAGCATTTGGCACTTGAGTTCGTTGATAAATTATTGCAGATTCTTAAATGGGGAAGAAAGAGAGAAAAAAAGAGGGGCTTTCCAAATATCTCTGTCCCTAACAAAAATAACAGTTTCCGGGTTCTAGATACAAACAGTCAGGTAGTCTTCTTCAACTGAGGTCAATGTCCTGAGTTGTGGTCAGTATTTCAGCTCAAATATTCAATACATAGACGTAACACTATATAGTCCATAACAGTTTATCAATTATAAGTCATCTATAAAAATGGAATTCATCATCTTGCTATAGAATTACAATGGTATGTGTACTAGTTAAACGGTCCTATATCCTCCAGTAATAACATATTAAATACATAATTCTTTATCCTCATTCTTGATAAGAAGGTGTATACCCGTTATAAGCCCACAGCAACATTAAATACTGAAATAAAGAATGATTCCCTCCACAGTGGCTACAAAGATTAAAAAGTTGGCCCAGAACACAAATCATATTTATTATTTATTATCATTATATTTATTTATTATTTATCTAATCTGGTGGAGTTAAGGCAATCAGGCTTCTTTATGCCTACCACAACACCGGAATACAATTCCACAAAAAATAACATATGTAGAGAGAATAAGTAAATAAGAGAAAGAAATAAAATTACAAATGCAACCCCTCCCAAAAAAACACACACACACACACACACACACATAACGGAGGAGTACAGGGGAAAACAATCAAAATCTCAATTCCCTTAAGGGTAAAGTCATCATTTAATTCAGTATACCCGTATTACTGCAAAATGTATTGATATTCCTATTGAAAAAGTAGGTTTGTATCCGTGATGATAATTATCCTTTAACAGTTTTGATAAGAAAAACACTAAAGTTTGCAGTAATATACTGAAATAGATAATGACATCACCCTTATGAGAATTGTGACTTTGACTGTTTTTCCCCTGTGTTCTTCAAATACAAAAATGCAAAAAGAGTGGAGGAATAAACATAAATACTGTACAAATATAAAATCATAGTAAGTACAAAAGAGTACTAATGTACGGTAATAGATTAACTGCCCAATATGTTTAGTGATTATAAAGGAAATGATTAAACATCTAAAAACAAGTAACTGATTCTATAATTTTCAAGAGAAACAAAATAGTAACAATTTCAAAACATTTACAGTAAATTTTGGAGATGCCGATAAGCTTAATGTTTTACAATGTCAATTTTTTATTTTCCACCTTTGCTATCTTAATGTTTTTGGATTTATATTAACGTTTTCGATACTCAGTGTGGATCATCTTCAGATGTGTATGTTAATATGTGTTGTGAAGACCTAGCCTCTTATTGTGTAGTGGGTTATTCACGTGCGTATGACCTATCATGATTTCTTAATTTAGCTAAAATTACTATAAATGTACTTGATGCAGTGTGTGGTTGCTTGTTATGATTCTGTTAAAATTCTTTCTTTTGAAAGCACACATAGGTAAATAGGAAATTATGTTAAAACCAATATTATGACACATAAATATAAACAAGTAAAATATACACTATAAAAAACAATATAAAACGCTGTAAACACTATGACACTTTTATCATATTTATGATTGGCTGTGTTAGCCTGTTATGTCGTAAAATTGGGTTGTTATTACTGTTCTTGGTTAAAAACACTGTCTTTCTGACGCACTTTCACTGATTATCTGTAGTCTGGTATTGTATGTTATTGGAGTTTTTTGTAGGCTTATTGTTTTTAACAACAAAATTTAAAAAACAATAAGCCTACAAAAAACTCCAACAACATACAATACCAGACTACAGATAATCAGTGAAAGTGCGTCAGAAAGACAGTGTTTTTAACCAAGAACAGTAATAACAACCCAATTTTACGACATAACAGGCTAACACAGCCAATCATAAATATGATAAAAGTGTCATAGTGTTTACAGTGTTTTATAGTGTTTTTATAGTATATATTTTACTTGTTTATATTTATGTGTCATAATATTGGTTTTAACATAATTTCCTATTTACCTATGTGTGCTTTCAAAAGAAAGAATTTTAACAGAATCATAACAAGCAACCACACACTGCATCAAGTACATTTATAGTAATTTTAGCTAAATTAAGAAATCATGATAGGTCACACGCACGTGAATAACCCACTACACAATAAGAGGCTAGGTCTTCACAACACATATTAACATACACATCTGAAGATGATACACACTGAGTATCGAAAACGTTAATATAAATCCAAAAACATTAAGATAAGCAAAGGTGGAAAATAAAAAATTGACATTGTATTTACAGTAAAGTTAGAATATTCAGTTCACTACATTGCACTTAGGGTTGTCATATGTTCTGGAAAACCTGGAATGTCCCCTTTTAAAATACATAGAATTCGTTCCGCCCGGATAGTCGAAGAAGATCGAAAATCACGGATATTAAATGTCATAAAAAAATACATAAAATTTAGTGTAAAACTGTTATTAAAAATACTACGCGGTGGCTTTACATGAGTTTTCACTAAAGGATACTAGAATTTCATTGTATTTGAAAGATAGTTGATGTACAAAACTTCCGCATAAGAAGATTCATGTTAGCGGATCAGCTCCAGAAAATACTGAACAAACATTTGGACTCTGTAGAATAGATTAATAAAAATTATATTAATGGTATTTTTATATACAATTTAATTACGTTTGCTTGAATAACACTACCTAATGTATTGTATGTTAGGCACGATCATAACTTCCTAACATGCATGAGTTTCATTAGCCTAATTGTCCCGGTCTCCTTCAGTCAGGTTATGACAACCCTAATTGCACTTTATTCAGTAAGAAAATGCTTACTACGTCTGTTTTTGAATACTGTTAAATTTCGACAGTCTCTGATGTCACTGGGTGGGGTATTCCACAAGCGCGATAATGATATTGTAAATGATGATGAATACGTTGATATTTTATGTGTTGGTATGGATGGTATGTGGCTATTGTGTGCGTGTATGTATATATATTTTTTTATATATTTCGACATGGCACATTATATAGGTTGTAATATTACATGTTTTGTAATTTCTGGATATTTAGGTACATTTTCATACTTGATAATTTACCAACTGCATAATCAATAAATATCAGTGTGATAATATGTACAAGGAGAACAAAATCATAGTAAAATAGCATTTCGAATTATGAAGGCCTCCACCTTCCTGCTTACAAATTTACCAATAAGCAACAATAATTCAAAATTATCAAACCCTATGTTTTCCTAGTTACAAATTTTCAATTACATTAGCAATAAAGATATATAAATTATTAATATACCAGAATCCAGACAGATCAGAATAACAATATACTGTAGACAATTCAACATCATCACGACCTACAGTTTAGTAGTGACAAATTTACCAATTACATAAGCAATAATAATTCAAAATTATTATCAAACCCTACATTTTCCTAGTTACAAATTTTTCAATTGCATTAGCAATAAAGATAATATAAATGATAATATATCAGACTAGAGATAGATCAAAATAACAATAGCCTATAAACAATTCAACATCATCACGGTCTACATTTCCGTAGTGACAAATTTACCAATTACATAAGCAATAATAATTCAAAATTATCAAACCCCACGTTTTCCTAGTTATAAATTTTTCATCTACATTAGCAATAATAATTCAAAATGATCAAACTCCACGTTTTCCTAGTTACAAATTTTTCAATTACATTAGGGGAGGGGGAGGAAGGGGAGGAAGAGAGAGAGAGACAGTGTATATGTGTGTGTGTTTGTGGTGCGTGTATGTGTGTGTGAGTTTGTGTAGAGACTGATAGGATGACAGGTAATTTAAGCGGCAGGCAAGGTAGGTAGGTGTCGATGTGTGAAGGACTTAGAAAAGGAGAACAAGGGAACGAAAATTTCTACATTCGTTAAGCTGAAGCCAGAATCTGGAAGGATAGTGAAATGTATTCATAAACTGATGTACATTTTGTTATTAAAACGTTAAGATTGTGACAAGTAAAAATTCCTACAGCCTAGTGCAAATAAATTATAAACTGTAGAAAATTAAATTAAACGGATGAGATTCAATTAACAATATTAACTGTGTTCTACAAAAGAAACAAACATTTAAAGAATTAATCATGTCACTCACTCACTCATTCCAGAATTAATGCAGCCCCTCGGGGCAAAACCATCGATTGGTCTTCAGTATAAATTTAGGGTTGTCGTTACTCATAAATAATAATAATAATAATAATAATAATAATAATAATGATAATAATAACTGATATAATATGTTTTCCTTACTATTACTTATCAGCATAAAACTTGTTCACTCTTGCTGCAAGAACACTTTTAGAAGCATGCTGAAGTAAAAATATAATTGTGGGTTACCAAAGGATTTAATTTTAGTGATGATTTTATAATAAATTCTAACATTTGTACAGTATATTCAACAAATTATACTTAGCATCATTAATATTTCATCAATAGTGTGAACAGAGCTATTTTGCGCACTTAATATCATTGGCATCTTCTGCGGACAACTGCAAAAAGAACTAAAGAAGAGACTAGTGAAGTTGTTTGTGTGGAGTGTGGCACTGTATGTGGCAGAAACATGAACATTATGACGAAGTAAAGAGATGCGGACAGAAGCTTTTGAAATGTGAATATGGGAAGAATGATGTGAAATGGTCAGACGGAATAAGAAATGAAGAGTGTAAAGAGTGGGTGAAGAAAGAATAATACTGAAACCGAACAGGAAGAGAAAAAAAATTGGCTGACAAGAAACTGCCTCCTGAATGATGCACTGGAAAGAATTGTGAACGGAAGATAAGTTCGTGGCAGAGGATATAGACGACATTGAGATATATTGATCATTTGTGAAGACTTAACAAGCAAACATTCTGATGGGGACAGATAAAAAGGTTAAATTTTTTTCTTCCACCATGTTAATAATGTCAATAGAAGTGCTTATACAAATTTTGGCCACTCGACCGCAATTACGAGGGCCGTAAAAAATAAGTTAACAGAAATAAAACACAATTAGGCTACATTGGAAAAATTTATTGGAAGAGACACAGCATTTGTTGAGCTATTTTTCAACATATTCCCCACCGGAATTGAGACATTTGTCATATCATGGGATCGACAGAGAGGTGCAGATGACTGTCAAACGCTGGTTCTGATCCCAGGCGGCTGACTTTACGACACAAGGACACAAAAATTGATCCCATGGTACGACAAATGTCTCAATTCCAATGGAGGATATGTTGACAAATAGTGCAATAATTACTGTATCTATTCTAATAAATATTTTCATGCAATTGTGCTTCTTTTCAGTAAACGACCCCAGGGAGAATTACTTTCCGGACGGCCTCGTAATTGCGGTCGAATGGCCAAAATTTGTATAAGCACTTCTTTTGACATTATTAACATGGTGGAAGAAAAAGAAATAACTTTTTTATCTGCCCCCATCAGAATGTTTGCTTGTAAAAGGAAGGCAGAAAATAGGAAAGATTGGAGAATGCTGGGTTTTCAGTGAAAGATCTGCCCTTAGACAGAAAACTATGAATGAATGAAAATAACAACAATATTTTGTTCTACAGAAAAATACAATAAAAATGTCAGTACAAATACCTATTCAGTAAACGAATTTTTGCAAGAAACTATTCTTAAAAACACTAATCTAACACTCCCTTTCAGATTATACGGGTAGTATATAAAATACCGTAGTACTGTATGCACAATCCATTCATTAAGGACAACGTTTTAAGCACATGATTACAAAACGTTACGGAACTGAAACATGATTTTAAATTATTGTGCGTATGTGACATGACTGTATGAGGAGAAGTACGTTTTTTAGTCACAAACAAATGATCATAATACATATGATGATATGACTACTAAACGACTCTCTACAGTTTGGTAATCATATCATAGTAAGAGGATAACAACAGCAAAACCTCGATAAACCGAAATTTCGGATAATTACAAGAAAAATTCGTAGGACGTTAATTTGATTATATGCATTTATTTCTTTTGCTAACTTAAGTAAAAATTTGACCCATTCCTGTACAACTCCACATTAGGCCCGTTACACATTTGAAGAGATCTCGCTAGCGAGAAATGTGTTGCGAGAAAAATCAAAGATTGATAACATGGATTCAAACGGACGTCCACACACTGGAAGAGATTCTCGTTCGAGGCGAAAACCTCGAGCGAGTTTCTCGCTGGAATCGGTAGCTCAGCGAATTTTCTTGACACATTTATCGAAGATGTTTGACATTTATACTCTTTATGACGATTGAATGTAGAAAACGACGACGTAGGCCCCTAATAGCACAGTTGGCAGTAAAATGTATTGTTTTTATTGACAATGAGGAAAGAAGTCTAATAATTTCAGTCAGAAACTTATCGAACTTGTACGATGACACCCGTAGGTATATATATATATATATATATATATATATATATATATATATGATACATGGGATGAAAACTATAAAAACACGAAGAAGACATCTGGAGACAAATATCAGATGATCTGAAAATAAGTAGGGCTAGATTTTATTTTGATGAGATTTAATAGTAGGCCTATTAATTATAACATTTGACATAATGTATCTATATATCTTAACAGTTTACATAATTTTTATCAGAACATAGCAAAGAATCCTCTACCATATCATGAATGGCAAAAAACTGAGGTCTATTCAACCTGAAATAACGCATAAACGAATCATCATCCAAATCGAAATCAGTGACCGAAACTCGCCCTTATCTTTATGAGATACAGTGTGATTCCCAAATATTTCTGGTTTAATTTTGGGCCTGCTTTTTCTTTTCATTAACAAAATATGTTCATGTAACTCCCATTTCCTCATCATCTGAAGATTCAGATTCAACGTAGTAGCGTTCGTGCATAATTTGTAAAGTAAGACAATATACTTATAGGTTATATATTTAAGTACGACAATATACGTAAATACATAACCTGTACTATTTCCCCCAACGAGTGATTATTATAATCAGAGTGATCATAGTGAGGTGTGATCTGTGATAGCGAGAACTCGCCATGTGTTTGGAGAAGTCTCTTCGCCTCTTTCTCGCAACACATTTCTCGCTAGCGAGATCTCTTCAAATGTGTAACGGGCCTTAGGAGCAGAACAACGTGACGAGACACCAATAACTCTCAGGATTTCATAAACATGACGTCAGTTGGTGTTGTTCTCGGATTCATTGTGGCCTTGCAGAGGACAGCCATGAGCCCAAACATTTCAAGCGATGATAAAGGTTGAAGAACGCTATTTTTAACCGTGCGTATTGTCCTTCATAAGAACATTTCCTTCTCACACGTTCATTTTTGTGTACCGCCGCAAAGCTGGCGGACACCTTTTCACAATAATAATACAGAAGACTGAAAGGAACAATGTGAGAAAGGAGATCCCCTACAATACGGTAGGTATTTTCTCACAAAGCTAAGCTAAAATCTTACACCAACTCAACAGTAACTTCCAGAGATGAATTCAAGAATAACTGTGACCTTGAGCTCAATCAAACCGGCTGGCTGACAAGCAGGCCTATCGTAAAGACTCCGGTCCACTATCTGAAGAGTTGCGTACATAAACTGCATATTATAGCAAATTGACATAACCATCATATCGAACGTCTGACTGTTGAGTAGCGTATGAACCGCGCAGGGTAGCATCCGTGTTCATATGTCCACATTCGAAAAGACTGGCCACATGTAGAAAAGAGTGTTAACTTATATCGGTTTCCTGGCTCTTATCCATTTCAGTAGATGAGTCGCGCAAAATAAACGTCGTCTTCTAGTCACTTCGTGCTCATACGCAACGCACTGAACCTGTGAGCATACAGAACGGACTGCTCGCGAAGTACGGTAGCGTGCTCAGTCAGGGAAGTGAGGAAAAAACCAGAGGCAGTATGCTACCCCAAGATTTTTGCCTGGCATACCTCGATTTAAAAAAGGCATACCCTCTCCCTTACAACATACCAGCGGCGGATTTTCAGGGGAGGCTAGGGAGGCCGTGCCTCCCCTAATATTTTACCAGAACACAATATGGCACTATTAATTTCAGCTGAATTAAGATCACAGACAAGTTATAGCAAATGACGAACATTTTTCCTTTTATATCAATTTTACTATTCACTACGACTAATTTTAAGATGTAAGTAACGTAAAGTCGACCACATCCAGTTGGTGACACCCGCTTGCTATACTGTAGATAGCACAAATAATTCGTAATGAAAAATAACAGATAGCGCTGTAACCTGTATAGTCGACATCTAGCAGCCTGCTGTGTCTATGCGAGAGCGGGAGAGAGGAGACCGCTACATGACGCTACTCCCCGGTAACCATGACAACAGCAGTTCAACCAATAAGATAGCTGGTTAGAAGAGTGTTTAAACTTGATAGAATGCGCGAGGGGAGCCGATTTGGAGACGTCCTACCCACCGCTGACAACTGTACTGCTTATAGTCACGGCTGGTTTCGGCTGTATTGGGAATCTCTCTCTCTCTTTCTCTCTTCTTGGTTTTAGAAAATTGAGTCACGTGTTGTTAGTTTTCTCTCCCTGCGTAAAAGTTTTCATTTATGTTGTTAGATTTTCTCTTGTTTGCGGGTGTTCTTGTTATTTTATTCTTTTGTGTTACGAGATGTATTTACTTATACGGTATTTTAAATATATTGAGAGTTTAGAAACAAATGCAGATTTGTCTCTAGCTTCTTCTAGTAGCAGTTGTTTAGTTGTTGTGACCTAATTGATCGGTTTGCGAAGAAAGAGGAACATCGAGTTAATTTGCTGTAAAATTAGACTATGTAATAGTAATGAGCAAGCCCCGGATTCTTAGGTTCGAATCAATTTTGTTGCTATCTACTTACTCTCGAAATATTGCTGTTCTTATTTGTTTTATGTAGCAAAGCGTAACATCCTTAAATTCAATATGACCTAAAATGACCTAATTCGTAGGTTAGGACTTGGAGTGTCCTAAAGAGAGACAATCTTTACCAAGTCGTTGTAATATATTAATAGTATGTTGTTTATTTTTATTTTTTTCCCGTAAAATCATATAAATTCCTAAACGTAAGATTTTAAATCCTGAAACATAAATTGGAAAACCTAATTTTAATTTCTTAAAACCTATAAATTCTGCGCTTGGTAATGAGGTACGTCACAGGCCTTATATTTTTATATTCTCATCATTCACGTCTTGGCCTCCCCAACTTTCAAACCCACCGTCCGCTACTGCAACATACACATACGTGATGTACACAATTGTTTCGTGCAGTCAGTAATGCTAATTTTTGGAGCTTACGCAACACATTAAATTTCTTAATAAAATAATTTCAATAATTTCAAGGAAAAATTGTTCCGGAGCAGTGTATCGATCCCGGGACCCTTCGCTTAGCGCACGAATGCTCTTCCGACTGAGCTATCCCAGGAACTATACACGACAACGTCACAATTTTTCCTTTATATCCACACAACTCAAATGGGTTGACAAGACGCACAACTCTGAGTGCACACAAATTCTGTGTGACTTAAATTGTGGCTTCCTGTTAACGTACCTCCAGTAACGAAAACCCGGCCCCGGAACAATTTTTCCTTGAAATTATTCAAACCTGGTTTACAGGGAGCTACTACCTGAAAGCCAGATTTGCAAAATAATTTCAATTATTTACTATATTATTTTGCAATGTCCATTGAGTCCTATCATTTAAAATAATGTTGAAGTTTCAAAGTGCCTTAATTATCAATAAAAAGTGCAACAACAACAAAAATAAGTCACTAAATTGGCAACAATGGCCATTACAAGCTACACACCACAGCCTTCTATACTGAAATACTACCCTTGTAAGCATTCCAGGGGTTGACTTATCAAATAAACGTGTCTAAATACACGTTGAATTCAGTTCCAGAAGGCTGTAGTTTAGATTTACGAAGTAAACAGCTGTGAAGAAATGTATAGGCCTAAACAAATTTTTACGAATCACATTTTTTCAGTGACGGTATGTCATTTTTCACTAACGGTATGTTTTCTGGCCATAGAAACCAGTGACGGTACTCCATACCGGCGCATACCGTCTCACTTCCCTCACTGAGCGTGCTTAATTCGGTCTGCCTCCTGGGCATACGAATCAAGGATATAACTAAATGTAACCTTGCTCTCTCAATGAGCGAGATGACCATGAAGTAGCATGTTGACTTCCGTTTCTCTGTTGGTCATATAAGCCTCACATATTTCTTAAAGTAACCACACTCTCATATCGAACGTGCTGACCGCAATGTAGCGTGCAAACTTCGATCTACCACCTACGGACGTGCGGACACACACAAAGGTATATGCCGGAGGATGTGAGCATCACTAAGCACTTCAGCCTATATAGGCTTTTTGTGCACCCGTAATGGAATGAGTTAAGCGCAGCATGTGCTGATAAACAGGCTCCACCGTCTACCATACTACGCACTCCTTTAGTTTTCAAACTCGAATACCATACATCTAATGGTAGCCTGTCATCCTCCTCGAGGAGGGACGCAGGTTACACTTATGCAGGTCCACATTTCTTCTAGAATCCACCACCACTATCATCTACCAATCATCATTGCGAATGATCGTTTCGGCGTCACACAAACACAGTGTTGTCTTATCTTTGTGAGATGGAGATAATGAATGGGGATTGTAAGTTTGTTGGTGAAATGACGAGGGGGGAAAAAAGAGAAGAACCCCAAGAAAACCATCACAACCTTGGCCTGGTCCATCACAAATACAACTTCGCCATCGCCGAGATTTCAACTCAGGTCCGCGGTCGTTGTAAGCCAGTGTTCTGCCAACTGAGCTACTAAAGCGCCTTCTCGTGAACACATGAATCGTAGATTTTACTAACCATCGCCCTTCGTTCACATTCAAAGTCTGATCATGATGTAGTGTGTTGACTTTTGTTCGCCATCTGGGGACTCCAGGGCACATAAACCGCACATACCAGACATATTTCGCTGCCATACGACGGGTTGGCTACAATGTAGCGTATTAATGTTGGTTCGCCTCTATTCCTCAGCACATGCATAATAATTATAATACACATTTCTTCTTATCAAACGAGATATTCAAGATGTAGCTTGTCGATTTTGATGTATCTCTTGGAAACGCCAATGGGTACTAAACTTCTCTTCTCTCATCCCTCACATCAAATAGGTTGGCCACAAAGTAGCACGGTGACTTCGGTCTCCCATAGAGTAGCCAGAAATATCAAGGGTGCATTTAACTAAACGCCGTCGCCTTGGAATCACATCAATCGGACTGGTTGAGAAGTAGTTTACTTCGATTCTCTTGAGAACTCCTCGGCATATGACAATAGCCTTTCGCTCCTACCGAACGGATGGCCGCAAACTAACATATTGGCCTAGATTTACCTGATTGGCGCAGGAGCAACGCATATAAATGAACTTCAATTTCCGCTTGTATTGAACGAGTTGGCCGCGTAGTAGCGTGGTCAATTTGATTCCCTTCTGAACATTTGAAATCGCGTATATCACCAACAGTCGCCTTCACGCTTCTGTGGCTAACGCTGGTCTAACATCCAGGCGACACGGGTACGATCTCCGGCCAGGTCGTGACGGAAATTGTGGTAGGCAAAGCATACGCTGCAGAGGGTTTTCTCGAGGTACTCCCGTTTCCCTCCATAATTCCACCATCACTCTCCAACCCCTTCCCTGAGTTCATCTATCGTCTGCAATAGTTAAAAATAGGTTGATGTGCAGTCTTGGGGTTAGTACGGGTTTCTGACGCTGAAATAGGCCTAGAAAGGACTTGGAGGGCCGGACCTTTGGGCATATCAGAGACTCGACTAAGGATGGGACTTATCTCGTCAGGGTTGAGGCAGTATGATCCCCTTTTAGCAGGGGATTCGCGAATACTATCCAGGCCACCTGTCGGAGTTAAATAATCATCGCATATGATATGTAGGGCGCAAAATGGGCCAATGTATGCCTAAGTGCATAAATCTGTCCCGCGTCCAGCTCTCGAAGAGCTATAGGATAACAGTCGCTCTGCCCTCACATCGAAAGAGCTAGCTGCAAAGTAATGCGTTCATTTCCGCCTGCCTCCTGGCATAGGTACTGCATGCAACTAACCTACGATTCCCAATCGTATGGAACGAGACACAAAGTAGCATATTTATTTTGGATAACCTCCTGGGTTATATATGAACAATGCAGACATACCAAATCAGACGGCGGAGAGACTGGGCGCGTACCAGCTTTTGGATCGATGATGATGATGATGATGATGATGATGATGATGATGATGACGATGACGATGACGATAATGATGATGACGTCCTTTTACTCTTTACTAGAGCAAAGGGTCACGCTGAAGTAGCGCCGGCGTGTTTTATTCCGAGCCAGAATCTAAAGTTCTCTAAAGCAAGGAAAATAGAACATTTTCCTTGCTCTAAAGGTCTTTCCCTCTTGTTTCGCTTCTTCTTCTCCTCTGTTTCACTGGTATTCAATCTTTTTCGCTGGCGTACCCCCAAACTGCATTCCAATTACATAAGAAATAACAAAAGGCTATGACTGATGTTGTATGGAAAATAAATTATTATTATTATATTATTATTATTATTATTATTATTATTATTATTATTACCTCTGCTGTGGCTGAGTGGTCAGACCTGCAGACTGTCACGCGGCGGCCCGGGTTCGATTCCCGGTCAGGTCTGGAATTTTTTCATTGAAAAAATCTATAGTGACACTTGTGGCGGACAAGGTCGCAGTTGGGGTTTTTCCCGGGTTCTCCCGTTTATTTATTTATTTTTTTCCAAATTAGGCATTTACATCATTCCGTCACCATTTCTCCATTTCATTATCATTCCGTAGCGTTCCCCGAACGCCGACCGGCGACGCATGGAGAGGGTTGGGCCTAGGGATGAGTGGAGTTGCCTGCTCGAAACCTGGACCAGAGAACCTTAGTGTGGTCGGCCGATGTGGGTTTGGGAATGCGTCACCAGAGGGCTAGCGCAATAGATCTGAAAAAGATCGCAGTGCTGGGCCATAGTGCCCACCTCCGTTAAATTCAATTCATTATTATTATTATTATTATTATTATTATTATTATTATTATTACAGTAGTTACTGATGCAATAATTGTGGTAATGAATTATGTAGACTAAAATATTACTGAAGCAAGGAAAAATTAGAGTTGATATTGTAAAAAAAAAATACGTAAACTGCAATAATTATCAACAACTACAATAAAACAAATATGTCAACATTTTTATATATGCCTTCGTAGTCAGTGGGATGCGTACACCTTGAGACAACTCCTACCAAGGGGTACGCGTACCATAGATTGAATACCACTGCTCTATTTCATTGTCCTTGATGGTTCCCAAACAAGGCATGTCTCTCCACTGCATTTTGATTCTTCTGTAAAGTCGGCCCTATCCATCTGTACTTCCTCCGCTTCTGCGATGTTTACCTCTTGCGTTTGTTCCTATAGGTTTTCATTTGAAATGTATTACTCTCGGTCAGAATATCCATTTAATCGTATGCAAACACCTGTTGATAAATATGTGTAGGCTATGAGTAATCTCTGAAGTAACTTTTAAGGCCTCACAGCCATAGAGCAACACTGCTTTAACGTTTGTTCTAAAAACGTTGAGCTAAGGTAAACTTTGAAATCTCTCTCGCCTTCCACAACGGACAAAGTTACATAAAAGCCGCATCATTATACATAATATTACAATCATAAGTTATATTCTATTAACTTATTCTGACGTAAACACTTTTTTTCCCGAGATATAGTTGATGACAAACTCTAACATTTTCAATATAACACGAACTTCAAGCAGTCTATGTTCGATGCTACACACGCCCATGGATACTCATATTGCCACCTGCTGAATTTTGCGTAATTTACTTGCAATGAACAAGTAACGAGTGTTTTAGCTGTAACTAGCAACGTGCATTAACCCAGAAGTATACGAGCAATAATCTATTTCATATACAAATATTTAGGTCTATCTATTGGAAATATCTTTCAGTATCTAAAATAAAACAAAATAAATGTTGACGGTTTATACTTTATTAGAGAAGAACACTTCAATCATAATCACAATAACCAAAACCAAATACAATATAATAATAATAATAATAATAATAATAATAATAATAATAATAATAATAATAACTCATATTCCTAACGATAAGAATTATTAAAAAAACATATTCACACAAATACTGGAATTCTATTAACTCGTTGGATTCCATGAATCCCCGGTCACTTTTTGTTCTTTGTCTCTTGGGCTATTGAAAGATAATAGTATTAGGCCTACATCAATATCTGCTAGTGACACGATAATGATGATGATTATGATGATAAGATAGTGATAATGATGATAATAACCATAAGGTAATTGTGATTAACGATATAAGACGACTGTAAATTAGCAAATAAGATATTTTCAAGGAGACGGTCATGGTCTGTTTTGAATTTAATACCTAATAGCCAAGGAAAAAAATAACATGATGAAAATAGAATCGTCGTTAATACCTATGTGCCAGAAAACAACAAGGTTATGTTGGATCGATATTCTCAGCCTAGCTGCAGACAGTGCTCTATTCAACAATGGATTTCCCAACCTTCTCAGCCATGTTTAGCCTGCAGCCATCCAGCGGGTTCAACGAACCACAAGGTCGCGGCACAAACACCCTCCCGCGCTTTCACCACACTTCCGTGACAAATTCTTAACGTTCTCTGTTAACTTCTCTGTCCTCCTTTATGCGTTTGTCCCAATAAATTTCGATTTAATTACTTCATTTACCTTTTAATGCCTCACACACTTTTGCTGAAAGGTTATTGCTTCGACAGTTTTTACATTGAACCAGTCTTGTTAAAAAGTAAATGCGATATCCTGCGAAAACAACACGTCACTACACAAGTTTTTATTAATCACATATATGTATATTGTATCATTAAGCATCGTATCGTATGTCGTAAAGATAACGTAACGTATCGTATACCGGTATCATATTATATCATATCACGTACTGCGTTGCATTATATTATATTATATTATATTATATTATATTATATTATATTATATTATATTATATTATATTATATACCTAATAATTTGAGAAAAATTTGTTCCGGCACCGGGAATCGAACACGGAACTTATGAGCTCTGCGCGCTATATTATATTATATTATATTATATTATATTATATTATATTATATATTATATTGGCAGAAAATAGGAAAGATTTGAGAATGCTGGGTTTTCTGTGAAAGATCTGCCCATAGGCAGAACACTTATGCATATTATATTATATTATATTATATTATATTATATTATATTATATTATATTATATTATATTATATTATATTCATAATGTTCTGCCTAAGGGCAGGTCTTTCACTGCAAAACCAGCATTCTCCAGTCTTTCCTATTTTCTGCCGTCCTCTTAGTTTCCGCGTATGATCCATCTGTATATCTTAATGTTTCCTATCATCTGGTATCTTCTTCTGATCCGAACTCTTCTCCCGTTCACCATTTCTTCCAATGCAACCTTCCGTAGGCAGTTTCTTTTCAGCCAGTGACTCAGCCAATTCCTTTTTCCCTTCCTGATCAATCTCAGCATTATTCTTTCTTACCCAATCTTTCCAACACAGCTTTATTTCTTATTCTGTCTGTCCACTTCACACGCTTCATCCTTGTCTATATCCACATTTGAAATGCTTCTAGTCGCTTCTCTTCACTTCGTCGTAATGTCCATGTTTCTGCCCCATATAATGCTACACTCCACACAAAGCGCTTCGCTAGTCTCTTTCTTTATATTATATATGTATGTAGGTTTATTTTATATACTGCGACTGGCTATATTTATATTTCAATAAAACCTTCTAATATTCCAAGTGATGCTCATTATGGAAAACGCAATCAAATCGCACATTTTTTTTTTTAACTTTCTGTTCATGCATATCACAATTTCAAACAATTAACAGAAAAACAATATTGTGAAATTCGCGAATGAAAATGGAGAAAGAGAAGCAGAAAGTAAGGAAAGAAAAATAGCTTACAATAAAAAATTAAGGGGGGGGGGGTGAAATGGCTTACTATTTAAACAAAGTAACGTTCTAAAGATAAAAATAAAAGGAAAGAAAGAGAGGGGAACAGAAAGACACAAGATGAAAGAAAGAAAGAAAGAAAGAAAGAAAGAAAGAAAGAAAGAAAGAAAGAAAGAAAGAAAGAAAGAGAGAAAGAAAGAAAGAACAAAATAAAAAATCAAGGAAAGAAATGTGCAGAAATATGTTTTCTAAGGTATGTATATTACAGAGTAATGAATAATTATCTAATTAATACTAAGTATTTCATGAAATGCATTTATTATGATAAAGGAATATTATTACTTACTTACTTACTTACTTACTTACTTACTTACTTACTTACAAATGGCTTTTAAGGAACCCGAAGGTTCATTGCTAGCACTTTTAAATAAGTGAACATGAGTACAGCTCATGTTTTCTTTCAGTACTGAGAATCAAGTTTTAGCGTTACTAACCGAAAAGTTATTTGATCATTTGGGTATTCCCGCAAATTTTGGATAAATTGGATTATCAGAGAGTGATAAAATTATTCCTGGAAATCATTGGTGAGAAAAGAGGTATGGAATTCCTGTGACTCGCTATTTTTTTTTTTTTTGTTAAGTTTATTTACACACACTTCAACATGTATGATCATATCGTGCGCCAGGATCTTTGGATATAAGTCTTTGAACTATTGTTGATATTTTGTGTCATATGGCTTATGTTGATGAACGATAGTACGTAAATTTCCAATCCGAAATTTGCTTTCTGACTGAGGAAAACCATAAAAAACCATAGTCAGATTAGCCGGACACAGGGTTTGACCCCGATACCTCCCAAATGCAAGTCTCAAACGTAACCGTCTGAGCCACCTTGAGCGCTTTGTTTTTATTATTATTATTATTATTATTATTATTATTATTATTATTATTATTATTATTATTATTATTATTAGAGTACAGGTATACTCCGCTAATACAGCGGCTTAGGTTTCACACCACCACCGAATACCTACTCATTTCGCTTTCCTGTGCATACAAAGCCTAATACAGTAGAGCATCGATTATCCGAAATAATTGGGGACGGGGGTGTTCGGATAATTGATTTTCGGATAACCGAACATTTACGAAAAATTGTACCGGTGTCATTTTTTTTTTTTTTTTTTTCACAGCTGAGACTCTTTTACTTTTGCCGCTAAATCTCGCAAATAGCGCTAGCAAAACTTCTACATGGCGCGCGCGCAAATTTGAATTTTCCAACTGGAACGCTTTCGGTTAACCGATGTTTCGGTTGATCGGTATTCGGATAATCGATGCTCTACTGTAATATTTTTATATCATTTATGAAGTGCGCAATAGGACTACGTATAGAAAACAATACAAAAATAAATGTAGTGAAAGCCACTGCAGTACTGCATTGCTAATCTTAAGATAAGTCTGTTCCTTACCCATAATGAGAACTTTTAAATGCAGTAATTATAGAAGAAAAGCGCATCACCGCCAAAACCCCCTCACGAGCAGCAAGGCAAATGCCGAAAACAATAAATATGAATGTAAATCAAAAGCACGGTCTTTGCAAAGTGCGTTAAAGCGCGATACGCCTGTGTAGAATTCTAGGAGAGAAGTGGAAGACCGATAGAGACTGTTTTGGGTAATTGAGGGAAAAGTTTCCGTGCCAGTGTTCTCATAACTGTAAGTATGTAGGGGAGTGCAGATCACAAATGTCATCTCACTCCGCAGAAAGTGGACCAGTGAATCCAGTCGCCTCTCTCGAAGGTCATTCGAAAGCGTCCGTATAACATCAATTTCTAAATAACAAAAGGAGAAGAAGATGATGACGATGACGTAATTTAAACAGTTGTCATTTTTACATCCTTTCAAACTGTTTTCATTCTTCTTCTTGCCCTATTCTTATAAACCAACTCTGTAACTCAATTCGTCTACTCTTGAACCACAATACAATCCAGAGCCCATGAATATTGCAGAGTATATAAATGAGTTATCAAAAAAGAAAACTAAATAAATTTAAAATTTAAAATACGTACGTACATACATACATTAAATCACATTACAAACTATGAGATTATCTCAACATCATTATCTCATTCTGATTAGATTATGCAGTTTTAAAAAACTGACATCTCACCGTGAAGAGAAACAGTTGATTTAAAAATCGACTAATTGTGTATTATTTTATTCATATTGTGGTCATTACACTCTACGAGTAAATAAACTATGTAGCTTACCGCTGAGGAGTAACGGTCAGCGCGTCTGACCAAGAAACAAACGGGCCGGGTTCAAATCCTGGTTGGGACAAGTTACCTGGTTGATGTTTTTTTATGCAGAATTGCTGGGTAACTTTCGGCATTGGACCTCGGACTCTTTTCGCCATCATTAATTCACATATCATCATCATCATCATCATCATCATCATCATCTATACCAGTGGTTCCCAACCTTTTTTGACTGACGACACACTTTACTGAACACCCACGATATCGCGACACACTTAAGTCATTTGATAATAATAATAATAATAATAATAATAATAATAATAATAAAAATAATAATAACTAGTACATTTCTTCTGGAGAAAAAGATGGTGGAACTCTGTGTAGAATATTTTATAGCGAACGGGGAGATGAATACTGTTCACTGCACGGGGGAATTTTCGTCCAACTAAGACTTTCAAGGTCTAAGCGGAATTCAAAGAAAAATTATATTAAAAACATAGTTATTCATACATATTTCGGTTCCATGATGAAAAATGCAACAAAAAGGTGCCGGAACACCGTTCCAGCGCGTTCCGCCAGAAAAAAGCACTGATAATAACTTCTACGTAATGCTGTAGACAGGTCGATATTAACACGCAATCGAAAATTCTAAAAGAACAAGCAGCAACTTGAGTGACATTAGAAAAAAAAGGTATGTGCCAAAAATCCCAACCTATCTAATGCTGGATGTTCGATAAAAGATTATCGTTTTGAAAACACGCCTATTTAAATTAATGTGAAATCTGCGGTTGGTGGGTTGCACAGAGTTTCTTTATACGTGGCCTTATGGTTGAAGAACTGAACTGAGCATTGTTGCAGGTTTCATTGGTAAATTCTGTCTCAAAATAAAATGTACCCTATCAAACAAAGACTTCGTTGCAAATAAAAAAATGCATTGTAAAGAGACTTTCTGGATGGCATGAAATTTATTTTTCAATTCCAAAATTTCGCGACACACTCCATGGAGCTGCGCGACACACCAGTGTGTCACGATACACCGGTTGGGAACCCCTGATCTATACCATAGTCCGGGTGCAATTCTCGGTAAGGCGTGCTGTACTTGTACAAGAGCGCGGTCGTTCGGTTACCCAATCATTCACATAATAGGAGTGGTAGGTACATTGTACAATAAGTCTCAGGCTCCAGTGCAAGCTTTCGGGCCCCTCCTCCGTAAAAGAGAAAAAAAAATTGACTCTGTAGTTTGAAACGTTAGTTAAATGACTTACCCTGCTTATGTTATCGTGAAATCATCATTCGCCTTGTAGCTTGATACATTCTTTGGACAGTGAATTGTCTCAATGCCATCTTCAAATCATCACGTCGTTCTGAATACACTCTCCAATTCAAAGCAGTCGACGTCGTTCATCATCTCACTCTTAATAGATAGTGAATTTAAATGTGCTATTTCACATTTATCAAAACATATTCAATAACGTTAAATGTTTAACAATATTACATCAGCATTCGTTATAAGCAGAATTCGTCAAACAAACGTTCAAATTTGAAGATGGAATTTTTGGCCTTTCAACTTTTTTAAATCGTTTAATTAACGACGAGTATAAACTGTACTATGGACCGTCTCAGAATCTGTAGAGTTGGGGCAGTCTATCTGTGCCTGAGTGTATTGCGGGCAGCATCAGCTCGAGGCCGCTAAGGGGTAAGATGCTCGTGGTAGAGTGTTCAGATAGAAATGATCCCCTTCCTGCAAGCGATTGGTAGCTTCGTTCAATGCCTCCCCCAGAGCGGTCATTGGTCCTAGCCCTCCCACATACCACTTGCGTAGAGGTCTTATTTCGTCTTTTTACTCTACAGATTCCTGGAACGGACCATAGGTACCTTAAGTAGCGTCGGTGGGTCCATAGCTGAGAGATACCTTGAAAAAATGAAACCCCAATAAATAATCGGTCCAAGCGAGATTTGAACTCACACCTAAACAATCTCGCATTAAAAGGCTCACACTTGTTACCCCTAGATTTCTTCGGTGATCGCTTGTGAACTGAGTTGAGTACTCTCACATCAGTGACGAACTATTACAGTTACCCACCTTAAAAGTACAAAGTCAAATTCCGGCTGTTCCGCTAAAAAATATCGAAATTCCGTACTCACTTATCGTGAAATATGTTTTCATAACGAATTAAATTGGAATTATCAAGTAAAGCACACCTGTAAAAAAAAATCTTCTCGTCTATTCACTCGTTAAGCATTTCTTTCTCGCGCCGCTCAAACAAACATTAGTTCAAACACTCGTAGCAGCACTTTGATTATTGTGACGTGTTGTTCACTGACTTCAGCACCAAACTCTCGAAAAAATTACGTGTTTATAATATATGTAGGCCTATAATGTAGGCCTAAGTGTACATGTCCGACAATATGATCATATTTCACCATTTTTCGAATGTCTTTCTCTTCTATTTGAAATTCTGCGCACCTCAACCCCAAGTTATCTGTTGTCTCGTCTTGGGTATTTATGTTCCAATCATAACCTAAATATTCGATTTCAGATCACCGGCACATTGAGTGTACCTCACCATAACACTTCCCGATACTCATTACTTCATCAGTCATCGTTTCAATTTCTCATCATTGGAACTCCCTACCTCATACTGCAGATCACATTCAACAGATTATTCAGCTTATAGGCTTTGACGACAACATTTATCAATTTCGTTATGCTGCCATCTATACTAAAAGCCAGGTTATGAACCGACTAAATCGGAAGCAACGTTCTGTTGCTCTCTTTCTGAGCTCTGTTGCCACATAGTGGCGCGAGATTCAAAGCCTGTTCAGCGTTTGTCAGCGATATGTTTAAAATAACTACTGTATATAGTTCTCGAATCCACAATATTAGTAATTAAAATTACTGTTTTTAAGAAAGCACGAGCTAATGACGCTGGTACGAAATGCGACTCGTAATGCACGTGGTACTGCAAATGAACTGGCTACACTGTCTCCGTGATTCCGTTGCCAGATTTTCGTTAGCAGACGACATTTTCCAGTGAGGTCCAATGAAAAGCTCCGTTCTCGTTCCCCCCTCACTCCCCACACTCAACGTGTCATCACTGCACAGGCTACCCCTCTAACCCGCACTTTCCTCTCGCCCTCCCAACTACTTCCTGTTTAATCGGTTCATAACCTGGCTTTTAGTATAGCTACTGCATAAGAAGTCATGTTATAACTCTAATTTGAATTGTATGGAGCAACTGTACTTCCATCTAGAGGTTATTCCCAATCGATGGTGGCGATCCTGGTAGTTGTTCTCTTTCACATGTTATCGTTTTTAACATGGGGATGGCCAATCTGTTATATATGTGATCGGGGCTCATCCTAAAGGAACTGTCAGCCCACCCAGCATCGTGATGAAGTAGCGAAAATCCGGTTTCGAAAACCAGCTATAACGGCTGGAGGGATCATCGTGCTAACCACACGATACCTCCATTCTGATTGTATGATCGTCCATCTCTGCTTCGGCTTGTGGATGTGAGGCCAGCAGCCGGCTAGTCTGTCTTGGCACTTCATGGGTTGTAGCGCCACGGATATTGTTCCTACAATGCTGTCATTTTTATATTTGCCATTGTTCTTATACAGGTTTAATGGAAGAGAAGCCCTTATGGCCTCAACCCTGCGAGTAAAAATAAATCTATTAAATAAATAAATGAAAAGTAAAGAGCGTTTCTTAGTCTATTATTCGAATCAATAAAATGGAAGGTAATTTTGATCCTGAGTTGTTGGCTATGGCGTATCCAGGAACTACAGTAACAGAAAGAAGTGTTGGCTATTATTTTCTGGATAATAACATATCTGCTGCCAAAACAGGGTTGCGAGCGAAATTGAAAAAAAAAAAAACTACACATCAGTTATTCTTGACTTTAATATCTTACGTTAGAGGGTAATTTCTTATTGTGTTCTCGGATATTTCTTTAAGTGGGATAACTTCATATTTGACACTTTTCCACCAGTGCTTTCAATTTTAATTATGTGTCCATACCGCCAATTTATGAATGTCTTCTCTTCGAACTTAACGCCCCTCCCCTGTTTTACTATTTATCAGAATTTCATGTATTGTCATTCGATTTCACAGTTTCATTTCTGCCAAAAGTTGAGCACTTATTTGCAAGATATATTTCATACGTAGATGATTTATATAATAAATGGCTAAATTTGATTCTACAAAAGATGCATTATTTTCTAGATGCTCCACACATTGACTATAAAATCGTCAAATCTGATCGAGTCTACAGTTTTTTACACCGTCCTGACTTAACCAGAAGTTATAAAATTAATATTTGTTAATTTGACTTTTGTCAAAATTTAACGATCGTTTGTGAAGTCAGCCTGAAATGTCTCTTTTAAGAATACCATCATGTAAACTGTCCCGCGCCGTGGCGATACGGAATGCGCGCTGGTTCGAGTCCTCATGGGGGAAGAAATTTTCTCATGAAATTTCGGCCAGTGTATGGGACCGGTGCCCACCCAGCATCGTGATGCACTTGGGGAGCTACGATAGGTAGCGAAATCCGGTTGCGAATGCCAGCTATAACGGCTGGGTGGATCATCGTGCTAACCACACGATACCTCCATTCTGGTTGGATGATCGTCCACCTCTCTGCTTCGACATGTGGGCGCGAGGCCAGCAGCCGGCTGGTCGGTTTAGGCCCTTCACGGGCTGTAGCACCACGGATTATTATTATCATGTAAATTGGCGTATTTTATATAGGCTACCTACGGTCTTCATAACATGAAGTTCTTTACGTATGACGGTAAGGTGAAGAGATACGATCCACACACACCTGAGAATTATTCCCTGAACGACAAGACAATACCGTGACAATAGATAATTATGAAGTACAACAAATTTTAACGGTAGTGGACAGTCCTGTGACAACCGTATCCTCTCTAAAAGACAAAAAAAAAAAAAAAAATCTCTCGATTTATCTTACGAGAAGTACCGGTGTACGAATATAGACCAGAAAACAAAAGATTGGAAAAAAAATAAGGAAGACGGTGGCATGAATAGAGCTTCATAATGACAAGGTACAAGACGGAGAAAAAAGGTAGAGCAGTAAGGGGTGTAATGATAAATGTGTGGTACCACGAATGTTTCACCACAATGCACAATCACAACTTTCGAGTTACAATCTTTAAAAAGTCAGTAAAAGACCCTAATTTCATCGATCAGAAAGGAAAACAAAGTAATATAATATTAGTCCAAAAATGACTGAATGTTGTTAGTCTCATTTGAATCTCCGCAAGTCAAAATTTTTCTCAAATTCAGTTTTTCACATGGTTATAATATTCATAAATAGTGCTCAGTGTACATTTCACAACGGCGATAAGATACAGTGAATTGCAGGAAACTGCAGAACACCACAAATCCAGGGCATGCGGAATGTTATAGAAAGTCAATAAATTACAGTTTACTTTTCTTTATTTTTATGGGATTAAAGGAATTTGATAAATTAAATATGATTTCACATAATTTTTGTCCCGCGTCGTGGCGTCGTGGTCTAAGCCATCCTGCCTAGGAGTCGCGTTACGGAATACGCGCTGGTTCGAGTCCTCATGGGGGAAGAAATTTTCTCATGAAATTTCGACCAGTGTATGGGACCGGTGCCAACCCAGCATCGTGGGGAGCTACGATAGATAGCGAAATCCGGTTACGAAAGCCAGCTATAACGGCTGGGGGGGGGGGATCATGGTGCTAACCACACGATACCTCCATTCTGTTTGGATGATGGCGCACCTCTGCTTCGGCATGTGGACGTGAGGCCAGCAGCCGGCTGGTCGGTCTTGATCTTTCATAGGCTGTCATGCCTCGGATTATTATTATTATTATTATTATTATTATTATTATTATTATTATTATTATTATTATTATTATTATTATTATTATTATTATTAGAGCCCGGATGTTAGGCAAAATGCTTTTTTTAAACTGAATGTATGTATGAAATACCTATTAGAGATAAACACGTTTCCACACATTTGAGGACGATAGGCCCAATTTTTATTTTGTCTTTTTTGCCTATTTTAGCTCCCGTTGCCTATTTTAAGGTTAAATGCCTTTTTTAGCCTTTTTACGTCGTTATTGTACATTTTCTATATTTTTAATGCATTTAAAAGAAACCGCACATAAATTATATAAAAAACCAAAAAGAACGGTTGTACAAATTAAAAACATATATTCACCTCACACAAATATTTGCTGAGAATCTTATTGTCCAGCAATACATATGTTTCCAAGAAGTCGTAAACTTTTCTCCCCTACCGATTCCATCTTTTGTGTCACTTAACAAAGATGTTTGAACAGTATAACCCTCAGTGTTCAGGTCACTTCGGGGTTTACCAGCGAAAGAAAGGGGATGAGGGAAGTATTAAAAGCAAGTCTCCAGGTCCCGTTACTGTTGCTTGCACGCACAAATCACGCGTACTTTGAAGTCTCTAATCCCTTCTCATACCCCACTTTTTGAGACAATACACAGTTGACAACTTAAAAAAGCATCTTGTTGTGACATGTAACCAAGGAAAGTGAGTATCGTATGGGATAGTTTATTAAGTATTGTCTATTTTTTGTCTGTTTCCAGAATAATAAATGCCTATTTCACTGCCTATTTGTAATATTTTTAGTGCCTATATGCCTGCCTATTTTAATCAAAATAAATGCCTAAACATCCGGGCTCTAATTATTATTATTATTATTATTATTATTATTATTATTATTATTATTATTATTATTATTATTATTATTCACATAATTTTGGATATGTGTATATTTGTTTACTCTTTTTTTTAAATCTTTTGGCTTAAATATACATTTCAAGTTCTTTATAATATAACAATGTCCTTTTCCGTTTTCTTCACCTAAAAGTTGTTTTAAAGAAGTAGAATGATTGTTACTAGTCGTGAATTGCATAAACCTATAAGTCGAGGCAATTCAGATTTTTTACAAAAAATACTAAAAAAAATAAAGTTCATGTATGTCACGCACCATAACTTATTACAGTATTATGATTTAATAAAAGAAATAGTCATTTTAAAATACCAAATGCTTTTGAAGACAATCAGTTTTTTGTTTCTCCTGAATTAAATGGACATGTAGAGCTTCTGCAATTCACGATTCATTTGTATTGATAGTATCTCGCTGTCATAGCATCGCCGACGTCGGGAGTCGAGGTCGGTTCTCCAACCTACTAAGCAAACATGTTACGGTACCCTATGTCACATGGCAAATCAACTTCAGCGTGTTCTATGTAAAAAAGAATTGCTGAAATGAAAGAATGACCAAGCAATTGGAAATACTATACAGTGTCTCCACAGAAACATTCCGTGATTATAAACTTCTATAATTTTGTAACTGTGCGTATTACGAAATTCATACCGGTACCATTAGAAAGAACGACTCAAAGAATTTCAGGAGATGTGTAGGCCTAATTGTAATAGTTGGCGAAAAACAATAGATGGCTTTCGCTTCTCTTGCTGAAATCAAGTTGATCTGTTGATATGAAAATTTCTTCTCAATTGACCACTTAAAACTTGTGAATTATTATCACATAACGAGCTGCATTAACTGTTTGCGCACGACCATTTGACAGTTTTTTCTTTACCTAGAGGTTTCTTTTAAATTTGTGAATCCAGGTTTTAATAGCATGTGAAGAGGGCACAAGATCATGAGGAGCTGAAAGTGGCGGCGAAACACTCTACGAGCAACTTCTGTGTATTTATCATTTCGATAATAAGATTTTACAGGAAATCCTCGTTGCTCACTACTCCACTGCTCCATGTTTAATAAACTGCAACAACCAGGCTAAACAATGACAATGAATCTAAGCCTAATAAATAATAATCCATACACTACCAACAATAAAACTAAAATCTCCCGTTTCTTTGTGCTCACTAGTCCACTGCTAAATGTTTAATAAATTGCAACAACCAGGCTAAACAATGACAATGAATCTAAGCCTAATAAAATAATAATCCATACACTACCAACAATAAAACTAAAATCTCCCGTTTCTTTGGCCCTTCGTGTACATTTTGTGCAAAATATCATTGGGTGCCTATATAAGCGTCTTGTTAGCGGACATCCCAATTTTTTGTAGTTTGTAACATAACTAAAATAAATTATTTACGTAATTTCCAATTCACAATATTCCTTTCTTCACCCCCTATAACTTTTGCATATAGTTCCTTCATAAAATTAAAAATAGGAAAGCTGGTTTAGGCCTATATTTTCGTATCATACATACAACGGATTGCGAATGGAGGGTGGGCTAGCCATGCGTACTTCAGCCACTTACACGGGCCTATGTGCTATCTTCAAGTTTGTATGCGGGCGATAAATGGCCTGTCAATTTTGTCTGTAGCCCTCACTTTCAAATATAAGATTATTTTACGTGCCATTGTCTATGATACGAAACTCTCAGCTTTACTTCCCTTCCGAAGATGGCCATACTAAGGATTTTTATCTCCCGGGTTTGAGCCCGTGCACTTCAGATCTAATGGCGAGAAAGAAAACGAGTAAATCTTCAAGCTCCACTTCGCATTAGACAATACTTACTTTACACAGCAACTAAGAAACCGCTATACTAAGTAGTTATGTCAGACGAACTGTTAACAATCAGTCTTTCTCTTGACACAAGAATTATGTCCGAGATAATAGCATTCCTTTAATTTAATTTATTTTTTTAAAGACAAAATTGAGAAAAAAAACAGTAGAATGAACATGATGTGTGGATCCGATAAGCCCTACGGTAGGTCTACATTTGAAGACTGGGGTCCGTAGAAAAATTATATGTGATTAAGTTTATACTACAATGAAAGACGTGGCAGACTTCCATGTGCTGAAGTAAAGAGACTGTCATGAAGGCCTATATAAAGGTGAAAATTCCGAGAAGTAAACGAGAAAGGTAAGCTCGATCACTAACTTTTCGTTCCAAGTTATAGTTAGTTACTTTGTCCACTTCAGAAAAAAATTAGTGCACTTTGAAACCTTTACACTTTCTTCTTCATAAGGTCTCTTTTCTTAACTCGTATCGTTCTAAGTGTAAATGAATAATGTTTTCCCACTTCATTTCAGGCTCTCCCTAGTTTTGTGTTTGCACATTTGAATATTATTTGTATCGTTATTGTTATTCAAGTTAATTTGTGTATTTAATATTGTTAATATTTGTGTCTACCTTCTCTGTGCACGTTCCTGTATCAGCGCACTTTCTTTTAGTATATTAATTCTGTTCATCTACATTATGTATTAATGCTAATTCATACAATGTTTATTAAATTACTTGCATTAGATAACTTAATATTTGTTATTACAAGTAAAGCCAACTGGATCTTCCATATCATATGCAGACATAAATTCTTACCAGTTACAATCCTTTTGACTATATAGAAATCAGCAATGTTATTAGTACAAACTTCTGGTTGTACAGATACGGAAATAAAATCTGGAGGTCCCTTATTGTCTTGGTTTCACTTACAACACACTGCGCATAAACAAGAGTCCCTGTATACAGAGTGTTTCAGAAATACTTTGGCAAACCTTGGGGGCATGTTCCTCACACCAAAACAAGAAAGAAAGTTCATATAAACATATGTCCGAAAATCCTTAGTTTTTAAGTTATTAATGAAGGAACATAATTAAACATCTGTTAGATATTGTCAGCTTGGTAGCAAGTGTTGCAACTTTAATCAATTCAGAAACTCATAACATATGTTCAAAATGTTCTCCTCTTGCCTCCACACACGCATGCACTCGTCGGATCATGGATTCCTTGGCAACACACAGCCATCTAGAATATAATGGATGCATCAGAAGACTTGTATCGATAACATACATTCGATTATCTAACAAAATGAAAGGTTACAAACAAGTTGTTGGACTGAACCGCGAAACGCGTTGAATGTAAACTTTCATTGTTATGAGTTTCTGAATTGATTAAAGTTGCAACACTTGCTACCAAGCTGACAATATCTAACATATGTTTCATTATGTTCTTTCATTAATAACTAAAAAACTAAGGATTTTCGGACACATGTTTATATGAACTTTTTTTCTTGTTTTGGTGTGAGGAACATGCCCCCCAAGGTTTGTCAAAATATTTCTGAAACACCCTGTATATGTTACTTATGGACAGTCGTGCGAAATTGTTGTCTACATACAAGTGGACTCCCGTTAAGGATAACTCAAAATTTTAATTCCGCAAGTTAACTGTGCTCGATATCATTAATTCTAGATTGTAACAGTTATCTCGTGCTATTAGCGAGGTCGAAATACTATTATTCTGAAATCACCAATCTCTGTGAATATACAAGTCAATCAATAATTATTACAATAATAATGACACGTTCGTAAGCAAATATCATTTACTGTATAGGCTAATAAGAGCTCGTGGATAATACAGTAACATTACAAATAAATAATCATGCATACAACATAAAATGAGAAATATGAGAACAAACAGGGTAGGTTCACTCTTCTTCTTTCTCCGAAATTGACTGGGTTACGTTAATTTTTTCAAAGTCGACATTTCTTGACTCGCGAGTCAATCCCTTAATAGACAAGCAAGATGGAGGGATAAGGAAAGATCTCTCTCCCTTTGTCGATCACTTGTTCATTCAAAGTTAAGCAGTTTTGATATGTTCACTGCGCACTGAAAACTTGTAACAGTGAAGGTGTTCCCCGCCTTCTCCTCTTACACCTCCCCCTCCTTCCTACCCCACTGCTGTGCGTTTTGGGTTGTATTTTGTATGACATCATCTTTCCCGACCACCACTGGTGTAGACCTTCTTAAGATGTAATTCTATTGCCTAAAGAAGTATAATGGACATGTAATTTTGCAGATAATTATTTCTATCACACAAACCATTTCTGGAGGCAGACGTTTTATATACTGTAATTTCACTTAGCACTGTGCCATATACAAAATCTGTGTCATGTAAACGACAGATATTTTCTCATTACACATTATACGGCCTACATTTTATACAGTAACCAATAAAACTTACATTTTAGGTAGGCTAATTTTTTTTAACTGAATTGTGTACACTTACTGTAAACATAACGAACATTTTTCGTTTCGAAAACTCGAAAGTCTCTTCTTTTTAACACACTAATGACCATCCTTGTTTAAAAAAATAATAAAAAGAAAGCGCGAGGTTCTCTACCTGCATAAAATATACTCCTTGGGTGAGAAACAGTTAGGTATCCGAATTGGACACAGATTGAACTTTAAATAGAAGAAAGAGCCTTCTGCATTCTAGCGGTAAGTTATCCCTATGCATCATTCCGATGATTCTTCAAGCGCTTCTCACTTCTGATTAACTTCAAGAAATAAAATATTACATGTTTATAAATAAACTTATATGCTATTTCCCTGCTGCCTACGATTCTTCATAACACGGACGCAGAAAATCATGCATAGAAGTTTGACACCATTGTTATTTTCATCTCGATATGAAAACTTTCGAAATTGTACAGTATGTTAATAGTTATTTATGCAACTAGTGGGATATGAGCATCATTACCCGGTAATTACGCTCATCCCACTAATTGCATACAATATTTTATCCGCGTTTATTTAATAATGCGTTTAATGCGTTCATTATACGACCGTTGACAGTGTGATATGTAAATGAATGCCATTACCATAGTGATATGACGATGGATAAATGTCCATTACCAAACCAACGCGAAAAAAAATATTATAAAGACTTAACTGAGTCAGGCATTGGTTATACAATGTACACGTCTATTCAAAGTTTACTGTACGGGTATATGCAAAGCGTCAGATGACTTTAGTAGAACAGAAATTTAATATCGATTATCACTGTTGCTCCTTCTTAGACTATACAGTGGAACCCCGCTAATTCGACTTCGGAATTATTCGGACAGCACCTTTTCTTTTACAGAAGAAGACACTTGAGATTAATATCCTACACACTGAAGGTAGAAGTGAATACAAAGAATGAAAAATGTGGTGATAAATCCAAATTATCCAACTTAAGATTCATTTAGATATCTTAATTAGAATCATGGACTGTAACCGAACTCTCAGAAATTTTTATCTTGGCAAGAAATGAGTCATGATGTACATAAAGAACAGCAGATCAAAAAGACGCAGACAACACTTACCTCCTTCCATTCTTTCCTTTTTTATTTTTTGTGTTCCATAAGTTTGTAAAATAGAATGATTAAACATAAAATTAGTAACTAAACAACTATACAATATCATTATTTTTAATTGTCAAAATAATTCTATTCCAGTAAATTCTCTATAATTGATTTTCTCCAATGAGCTTCTACTTTACTTCGCTTACAACAACATACAAATATTCTTTGTCGCCTTCATACAAAGAAAATATTGCTAGGATGATTGAAAAAGTGCCAAATGGAGTCCTTCATATAGATGTAAGTGCAATGCATAAATACACGTTGTTCTACCTATTCCAGTATTTACACAGAAGATTCAAAAGTGCATAATTCTCGTCGCGATCACTGTCAGAAGTTATGTTGGTAACGACTATTCTATTTGTCCTTTTCCGGTACTTATTAAAGTCCAATACAGAAGTATAAAGACGGAAAAGGTGTAGAAATAATTCCGTACAAAATGTAATTTATCTGAAGAAATATTATTTTTCCTTTGTGTGAGCTTCATCTTTTCATTTGCTTATTTTATTCAAAGCAGTACAAAACAGAGCGAACAAAATCGTTATAATTTATTTTCAGTAAATCACCGATGTATTAAGGATTTCAAAAAACGATCAATTAATTACTAACTATTATATTTCATGTGCTTCATTCCCGGCTAAATTAATTATTCGTAAACGCTGAATATAAAAAATATCCGTCCAGTAACAAGGATTGAAAACATATTCTTCCATGAAAATTCGAAATATGATATGATATGATATGATATGATATGATATGATATGATATGATATGATATGATATGATATGATATGATATGATATGATATGATATGATATGATATATATGACATGATATGATATGATATATATGACATGATATGATATGATATGATATGATATGATATGATATGATATGATATGATATGATATGATATGATATGATATGATATGATATGATATGATATGATATGATATGATATGATATGATATGATATGATATGATATGATATGATATATGATATGACATATGATATATTTTATTCCACCAGCTTACATTGGTCGTGATGGCCCTTCACATTTATGCATACAGTGCCATCACTCCCTTGGATACACATTATATTCTGCTTACGCTTTTTTAAACATCCGGCTATTACATATAAATGACCCTAATCGCTTTTCTATCACGTCTCTCACCTCTGTTTCCCTCCCCCTTTCCTACTTACCTATCTTATTCTTACTAATCTCATTTAACTAAACAATCACTTCTCTCAACCTCTTATTAATTGTTCCCAACATTGTTTACATTAGTTCAACTCTTTCATAGTTGAGAACTTATTTATTCACTTTAATCACTAATGTTCACTGACCACTTATTCCCATTAATCTAACCTGTATATTTTCCGACGAGTTGTTTCTACAGTTTCATTACATTTCATTCCCACTTTCTTTGTTGTATCACTACTTATTACTACTTATTATCACTCCCTGGTTATTACTTGTATCTTACCCTTTTTCGCTATTATTCCCTTGTCTTACCGACTTTTCTGTCACTGTCACTCTTTTCACTTTATCACTTTCCTAAGTTTTGTCACTCATGCATATTATTTTCACTTTATCACTTTCCTATGTTTTGTAACTCATGTACCAACCTCTTAAATTATAACTTTTCTGTCCCTTAAGTTACTTCTTCCCACTGACATACCCCTATTCGGTGCGATCCTGAACCAATCCCAGCACACCTTCATTACAGTCTCGTATGCTTCCAATGCCTGTTCCTTCTTCTTTCCCTCGATTCCAAAAAAATATTAAGTTCTTCTAGATATTTCACCTTACTTTACATTAGGTCGTTTCCCTTCTGTAGAGTTTCCAACTTCTTGCAGATCTCTTCAATGCTTGCTTCAAGGTTTACTACTGTTTGGCTATTTTCTTCAATATTCGCCATTATTACACTGTTAACGCGATGTCGGTGTCAATGCCTCTACTACAATATTTCTTCACTCCCTCCGCACACGTGTATACTGATCCGCTGTTCGCTGTGGACTCCAAATTCGAAATATATTTTTGCAGCTTTATAATTCTCTCTCTTTGTACTTGGTATCACGGAAAAGTCAAAATTATTAAGAAAAACGTTACTTCCTAAATTAGAGTTATTTAGACTAGGAAATATTCATTCGTTAGAAATTCGTATATTAATTATAGGAAAAGTCGGTGTAAGCAGGCACCTAGATTGTATGTCAAAGAAGCCACCTTAGTATGGCGGATGAAAAGTAATTTGTGTTTCATTAAAATATGGAAATCAATTTTTTTGTAGTACGGTTTCATTGTATTATATCACATATTTTGTACAAGAAAGTAAGAATGACTGCAAACTAAGTGTATATTTTCTAGCAATATTTTGTTGGTTCTAGTACTATCTTAGTCATTTATCTTACAGCTTGAATAGTTGAGTGAGGAATTGACTAATAAAAATAAATAAACAAATTTTTACGATTCTATTAAACTTGCCATATAAAAACACCTAGCAACAAATATTTCAAGAATGGTACGTTGTTTAAAACCTCTGTAACAGAAATTTAAACCATGAGCAATGGAGATATAATCGTAAAAATGGAACAGAAAGTATTCATTTTAGAAAGAACTAATAAGTGCTAATAATTGCTAGTATTTGTACCCGCATTACACCTTTCGATGTCTTCAGGTAGTTTTCCTTTGTTGAGGACCACCTCTGTTAAGACTATTCTTCCGTTCGTCTCTGCAATTAGGAGAATGTTCCTTCATTGTACTTCAGTGATTTTCAACTAGATGTCTTCATAGCACAAATACTGGCTTAAATATTTCTGTAATGACTTGCCTGTCGCACTGTGTTCGTATACCTCTCATATAAGGTGTGAACATACTTCTGTAATGAAATGTGACATCGTGAGTAGTATGGACATGTCCTCAGTAAGGAACAAGTTAAACCTGTCAAAGAATAAAAGGTTCACAAGACAGGTCACTTAAAATGCACTTCAAATCTTACACCTCAATCTTAGTGTCAACTCATGCCTAAAATAACTTTCACTTTCAAAGTTGTTTGTGTAGCAAGAAAATTTTAGTTAATCTCCTATTCTGCTGTAGAACGTACGAGAGCGTTTCCCCACAAAATAATAAATAAACAATCAATGCACTAGCTTACAAATAAAATAATCTAAGGAAGGTGTTACACGCTCTTTCAGAAGTCCTACTGAAGTTATTTTTTCATATTAAAAATAATTATAATACTGCAGTTTCATACAAGAAACGATAAAACAAAATCTCGAAGGCTCTCTTGCGGATCAAACTCCCTTATCTCACGCGACACGCCACCACATTATTGGACAGTAACTGGTTCTTTCTTTCATAAAAACAGATCTGAATGGTATCTATTGACTGAGAGTTTCACATCGTAAATTTCTGAGGATGTAAAAGCCATACAGTCGGCTGTCGTGCACTCAATAGTAAAAAATATGAGAATGTGAAGGACATGCAGTTGGCTGTGGTGCACCCAAAAGTGAGGACTATGAGAATGTAAAGTACACACAATTGGCTGTGATGCACCAATAACGAAGAGTATGAGAATATAAGGATGTAATGTTGGCTGTGGTGTACCCATAAGTAAATAGTATGGGAAATCCAAAAGTGAGGACTATGAGAATGTAAAGTACACACAATTGGCTGTGATGCACCCAATAACGAAGAGTATGAGAATATAAGGATGTAATGTTGGCTGTGGTGTACCCATAAGTAAATAGTATGGAAAATCCAAAAGTGAAGACTATGAGAATGTAAAAGACACACAGTTGGCTGTGATGCACCAATAACGAAGAGTATGAGAATATAAGGATGTAATGTTGGCTGTGGTGTACCCATAAGTAAATAGTATGGGAAATCCAAAAGTGAAGACTATGAGAATGTAAAGTACACACAATTGGCTGTGATGCACGTAACAGTGAAGAGTATTATGATGTAAAGAACAAAGAGTCGGCTGTGGTGCACCCAATAATCTTGTTGCTTGTTCGCTGCAATGAGGTACTCTCCGTTGTCTTGAGTACAAACCCGACGTTCAGTCGAACTGCATATTGCTGTATTTCAGTTCCACCTAAAGGGCCTATATCTCCTCATAATGTTAATAAGGTGGTATGGTATCTAAATGACTATTACACTTTTACTACGTCACACTACTTTTGACCATTAAAACGGTACGAAAGGACGTCTTTCAACCAATCATGGCTGCTTATCGCACAATTTTATCGCGTCCCTAGCATTTGTTTAATTTTATCGCGTCCCTAGCATTTGTTTATTTTTATCACTACCCTAGCATTTGTTTCTTTGTTTGCCAACATTTCAAACTGCACTGGTCTGGACGTCAAAAAACAGAAAATTACAAACCACTCCAGTTGATGCACAGCACTTTCAAATATGACTCACATTGGCATTCAAGAACAAGAATTAATAAAGATCACTGGTCATAGCTATGTATCTTCCCTGAAACCCTATTTACAAATAAATGGAGAGCACCACTCGGAAATCCTGAATAAGTTGAAGGATACACCATGTACATCACCGAGTTCACTTCTTTTACGCACAAATCCAATATAACATTAACTGAACCACCAACCACTAAAAAATTCAAATTTGAAAATTGTACCTACTTTCAATAATTGTTTCTTTTAAAATTATTCATGTTTATTTTTTATTTCATCATCGTTAATTAAAATGTTTCTTGTTTATTTCATCATCCCTAATTAAAACTTTTCTAACACTCGTTTATATTATTTAGGTTATGTTATAGCTTCTGCTATATGATATGATGAATAGTCACGTATCAGAGATTATTTATACTAAAATTTATTGAAAATCATCTGTCAAGTGACGTTTATTACTGGGATCGGGATAATTGAAGTGGAATGCAACTGTTTTAATAAAAATTAAACTGAATCAACAAAGCCTTCTTGACCAGTAACCGTCCACAGAGTTCAATGAAGATTCCATAGTTGGCACAACTGATAAGAAAACAGCTATTCGTAACACACTACTGCCATCTACTAGCGTAATATTTATAATGTTGAGATGGTAAAAATTTGGAGACAGTTTTGTATTTTCGTAAATCAATTAATATTTTATTGTATTGGAGTACTTCGTTACTTCTAATCTTTATATACTTTCTTCTAATCGTGTAATAGTCAATTAAATCTCACTCGAGTTTTGATTTTCTCTAGATAAATCAAAACCTCTAGTGAGATTACTGTTGATAAAAATCTCGTCAAGAATTGAAAATCAAACGAAGAAAGAAAGAAAGAAAGAAAGAAAGAAAGAAAGAAAGAAAGAAAGAAAGCAAGAAAGAAAGAAAGAAAAAAGAAAAGAAATTAAGTCACAAAGGAAAACAGAAAAGGAATAAACATACATGAATAGTGAATTTGCAAAATGATTTAAGTCCCTAGAAGAAGTTTTGAGAAAACTAAAGAAAACTGTTTTTGGCCTCGCTGAACTATATATTGGTACAAGACAGCTTTTTATATTCAAGAGATATGTAAGAGAAAAGGTTTTATTATTAAAATCCATACTTTTGTACTTTTCTTCAGGCCGTAAAAAACTTAATTATCTTTGGGACTTAAGTTGTTTTGCAAATTAACTTCAATCATGCATCATAATTATTAGCTTATTGACACATAAACATTTAAAATTACATTTATTTAAACCAAAAACATAAAGTAACCTTATTGCAATTTTGAACAACATTATTTTGAACAATTTGTTAATCACAAGAGCACAGACAACTCTTAGGAGTGTTTTAAACGAGGCTACGACTTAGGTTCTTCTTTCATTTCTTTGTCTTCTCCAATGCCATATGTTTTCGTAAAATGTATGCACGTTTTCTTCGTCACGAATGTTCTTAAGCAATTTACGAATGTCTTGAATTTTGGTTTTATTGACTGGGGATGAACCACTGTATTGGAAAGAGTGCGGGAGAAAGATTGATGCTGAAATGATCAAGAAGAGGAAAAGGAATTGGTTGGGTCACTGGCTGAGAAGAAACTGCGTACTAAAGGACGCACTGGAAGGAATGGTAAACGTGAGATAGGTTCGGAGCAGAAGAAGATGTCAGATGATAACGACATTAAGATATATGGATCATGCCGAGACTAACAGGAAGGCAGAAAATAGGAACGACTGAAGAATTCTTGTTTTTCAACAAAAGACCTGCCCTAAGCAGAAAACTATGAACGAATGAAATCACAGGGATAACCTTTCCTATTAGGAAAGTCTCGAAAATGTTAATACATTGGTATCAGGATAAAGATAATTATGTTGAACTGCTCCCCTCAATGAATGGTTTTGCCAATACTATAATTACTATTTTTTTCTGCAGAAAAGCAAAACTCCATACAGGTTCACATGATGAAGGGTAATTTATTTTCTGTGGGAATAATACCGGCAATTGATAATAATAATTTATTTTATTTTACTCGGTAGAGTTAAGGCCTTAAGTTAAGGTTCAACCAGGTCTATAATTAATGCAAAATGTCCGTAACAGAATTTTCTATGGAATTGGCATTTCTTTTGTAAAAAATTGCCCGGTTATTGTACGATTAAAATTACATATTATGTAAGTTTCTTCAGTACTTGACAGGCAAAACAACTTAAGTCCAGGACTAAAGTCATTTAACCCCTTAACAATATATTGTGTTGCTAAGAAAAACTATACAAAAGTCGTGGATTAAAGTCAGTCTGCTGCTAAACGATACCCCTTGCATAGAGTAACATAATCATGCTCTCAACTGAAAACTCCCAAAATGTGGACTTAAGTCGTTTTGCAAATTCACCATTCACATACTGTATAAATGACCAAATAAATAAAAATAGACAGACAGGAGAAAACAAAGGAAGAAAAGAATGAAAGACGAAAAGGAAGGAGGAAATGAGAAAAAAGGAAGACTGGAATAGAAACAAAGAAAATTGAAAAATGGACTAATTAACAAATACAGGATACAGAAGGAAATGAAGGAGTAAATAAAGAAAGGAACAATACATGGGAGAAAGAAAGATTAAAATGAAGCAGGACAGAAAGGAAAAAATGAAACAGGTAGATAAGAAATCAAAGAAAAAGACGCAAAGAATCAAGAGATAAAGAAAGAAAGGAAGAAAGAAAGAAAGAAAGCACACATGGATAAAAGAACAAATTAAAGGAAGCAGATGGATATTTTTTATTTTAGTAGGTTATTTTACGACGCTTTATCAACAGCTTAGGTTATTTAGCGTCTAAATGAGATGAAGGTGATAATGTCAGTGAAATGAGTCCGGGGTCCAGCACCGAAAGTTACCCAGCATTTTGCTCATATTGGGCTGAGGGAAAACCCCGGAAAAAATCTCAACCAGGTAACTTGCCCCGACCGGGAATCGAACCCGGGCCACCTGGTTTCGCGGCCAGACGCGCTAACCGTTACTCCACAGGTGTGGACAGCAGATGGATAGAAAGGAAAAAATAATAAAATAGATACCGATAGATGAAATAATAAAAAGGAGAGGAACAGAAAGAAGGGAGGAAAAAAAAAGAAAGGAAGAACGGAAGGACACGTGCATCAAAGCAAACGTTAAAAGAAGTAGATGGATAAAAGGGAAAAAATAATAAACTATGCGGCACAGATAAAATATTCAAAGTAAGAAAGGTACAGGAAGAAGGAAGGAAGGAAGGAAAGAAAGAAATAATACATGGATGAAAGCAAGGAAACAATAATAGAAGATGTAGATAAAATAATCAAAGAAACAAACAGAAAGAAGGAAAGAAATAATACATGAGACAAGGTGAGAAGGAAATAAATAAATAAATAAATAAATAAATAAATAAATAAATAATATGAGAATAGGAAGGAAGAAAGGAAAGAAAGAAAGAAAGAAAGAAAGAAAGAAAGAAAGAAAGAAAGAAAGAAAGAAAGAAAGAAAGAAAGAAAGAAAGCGAACATCATTCCACAAACGTTGTGCATAAATAAACTCTTGCTGATGTACATACTGTACTAGTATAACGAGAGGAAAGTCTTAATACTAGTGCACAAACTTTGTGTGAATGTGTGAGAAAGAGAGAGAGAGAGAGAGAGAGAGAGAGAGAGAAGGGGGAAGAGTTCACCTGAGGATTAGGCAGTTCAGCAAAACATCCTTCTACCTGACTGTGATGTTCCACCTGTTAACTGGATTTTGGTAGCGGCGAACTGGGAGAACCTACGGTTTCTGGGCCAAAGACCCCAATGAGTTTCAGTTATAAGAATTTCCCCCATCACATGGCATCCCATCCCCCATGGTGGGTGTTTGCTTACATCTAACGGTCAATGACCTTTTTTTCCTCCCCTACTCTCATACCTACATGAACTGCTTTTCAGTAAGTATTGAGAAAGAGAAAGACTTTTTTTCCAAAAGAAAGTGGAGTAACTTTTATTTAAGCCGTGAGTACTGTAGAAAATATAACCTAGATGCGTCAAAATGAAAAGACTAACACAGCATCATCTGACCTTCCGCGGTGAATCAGAAATGTTCATGTCACTCTTTGTTACATGATGTATTCGTTTATGAAGTCGTTAAAATTAAGTGAAATTATTGCAGTTGTGGTTGGCACAGAGCGGACTCAGTCGCAGCTCAGTTTCCCGATAGCTAATGGGGAGAGGAGTTCGATTCCAGTCAAACCATACGAGATATGTGGTGAATAAAGTAATATCGTATCGAGGGCATTATACCAGAAGAGCGTATCAATACATTTTGCATTATTGAAATATATTAACGGAACCAGTTTACGTTTGAAAATTAGAATGAACATGAGAAGGAATCAAAGAATGTAGCTACTTTGATATATAGACATGAATATGAAACATCCTAATGTAAATTTGCAGTTTTGTTGATACGCCCTTTTGGCATTATACCCTCGATATATATTTTTCGAGTACTCCATTGTCGCCTGTCATTCACATTTCGTAACGGCTAACGTAGCCTACATGAATTTCATTTTTCATCGAAAGTGGCTCCTTTCAATGGAAAATGTCTTACAACGATATACCAATTCGAACACTTAAGGAAAGTTTCTAGTTTTATTAAAGTATAAATCAGTGGCGGCTCGTGATCATTTTTATTTCACAAATTTTGCGGTATACGTTAAATAATGCACCAAGATTTATTTCATTTTAGTTACTAGTTTCTGCTTAAAAATTAGTTCAGCACAATACAACTAAAACTACCACTCATTACTGCAGCACCCTCATATGCTTGAGCTATGAGTTTATTTTCTCAATTGAAAGGTTGTGGACTTTGTTTTAGAACCTTGCTCAGACTGTTAGCCGTGCGGTTGTTTACCTCTTTGAAAGGAAGAAACCTTTCCACAGATTTACAACATTTTATGTATCTTAAAAATAATAATAAATTTGCTTTTGCAGGTTATGTTTGTTGTTTCGTCAGCCTGCACAACAAAATCTGTAGAATTAATGTTCTGTTTCAGATCTTCGTTGGATACATCATACATACTGTTTAATAATTCATTTTGTACTGTATAATGTGTAAAAAATATTTAAAAACATAAGTACTGTTTAAGTGTTCATCCAATACATTATAAAGACTGGCAAGTAAAGATAACAAGTCTAACAAATTTCCCCGATTTGTAGATCCCTGATTTTCGTTCTGAACCCTCAGTTATAATTCGTGAGTTCCGCAAAATACTAAAGAATCAATTACTCTTGCTAGTATATGTCTGTTTTTTGTGACCTGTTCGTTGTGCTTCTGGATTGAAAATTTGACCGCGGAATCAATTTGTGCTGCGATATTTACTGTCCCAAATAGTTTAAACTTACAAGCATTTTCTAAGTCTATTGCACTTTCTTGTTTTTTGATGCGCTCTCTTAAATGTTTTAGATCTTTGCAATCTGTCGACGTCCACAGTCCTTCGCCACTAAACAATAGACAATAGAAACAAAATAAACTTTGCTTTTCGTCACTTACAGTTAGCCACGATTCTTTGTAAACCACGAATTGAAGAAAGTTCTCCTTTTAATAACATCCGCCTGTGTAAAACTGAAGTCATTAGGTTGATGTGTGTCTAGTCGTTTAACTTCAAGTTTATCTTCTAATTTTAACGAAGAAAACGATGTTTTAATGGGTAATCCTCTTTATTCATGTTTCCACACTTCGCTCGCATGCACTATTCAAAGTTCACTTCTAGAATTAAACCGCTGTTCAGTGGCACTGCGACTCACAGTACAACAAATAACTGCGACCGTCGCTTCCGTCCGGCAGGCAGGTCAGGCTCGTCGGGCCCCAACGAGAAGCATTATACTCGTGACGGTAACTTCGTAACACTTCGTGAATCTCCGTCGATAGCGAACATTGCATACCTCGCACCATGGCAGTTGAGTGATTCAAGTTGTGGGGCCCTTTGGCGCGTGCCCAAGCTCACAATATTTAGTGTTACACAATCTTTGACGTTTTACTGACACACACATTGCGCCATGTTATGAAATTTACTGAAACAATTATGAACCCAGTACACAGTCCTGAACAAAATTTACGCATTTTAAATGCGAAAAGAAAATAGCTGTGGGACGAAATATTAGTGGGGCACGGCCCCGGTGGCCCCTAAAGACGGGTCGCCCCTGGATAAATAATATATTCACTAGCGCAGCGAAGGAGGGGTTATGGGGGTAAAAACCCCCCAGAACTCCCAGAAAAAACCGCTGTTGAAGCTCTGCAACATTATAAGCAGGGCAAGAGATTTGGAGTACTATAAAGTAACATTGGTGAAACATTGTATATAGAGCCAAAGGTGAAGTGAACTTGAACCGAGCTCTGCACTGCTCACTGGCGAACGGGAGAAGAGTTCGGGGCAGAAGAAGATATCAAATAATAGATATATGGATCATTTGCAGAGACGAAGGGGAAGGCAGACAATAGGAAAGACTGGAATGATGGGTTTCTAATGAAAGACCTGTCCTTGAGAAAACGCTATATCGCATGAAGTACCGACAATTAGCGATTTCCCTAATAAAGTTAGCGACTGAACACGATTATTGTTACAGGCATCTTCCATGTGTAGAAATTATACAGTAGGGCCTACTTGTTCAGTCAGACTATAAACAATTAAACAGTGCAATTGTGTTAGTGTGTGTCAGTCAGCAGTTCGCGCACATTTCTTTCAGAGGTATGCCAAAAAATAAAACAAGTACAATATATTCAAAATTAAGAACATGTATTTCAGAATTTGATTGTGTGTTTATTATTGAAAATAAACTATCCTACAAATTTTATGAAAGTTATTTGCCAAGTTCTAGGAGTTTGAACGTAAAGCGTCATGTAAGTACTATTTAAACACTAACGTGCTTATGATGACAAATTTAATTCTGAGACTTACACTGCCTCGGCTGCCGCGCAACCTCTAATTTCCCCCTCCTGCGTATCGCTAGATAACGTCACCCGCTCCAACTCAAGGTTATGCTGGATACATTGATACTTTGCCTGTCGATCGCCATTTACTTTATTGTAATATGTCGTATAGTTTAGGAATTATAGGCGCGACAAAACTCGCCTGGAAATGTGTGGTTCGACTGTGTGGGATGGCATCGTAGTACTGTACCGAACGTATAGACATACTAACGTCAAACCAATGGATATAATACAGTTAGTGAAATTGGAACTGTGTTATCGAACACAGCCTGATGACGCCATTGAAGGTGTAGATTTAAGTGGCGTGCCTAATTTCAAGTGTGCTCCAACTGTGTCAGCCGAAGTGGAACATAGTTTTTCCATGTAGGCCTTTAAGTATTGTCTCCCATGCAACAAGATGTCGTTGTCAATGGAGAAGTACTATAACAAATCTCAGCCATTAGGATTAAGAGGTTTATGCTTGTTAAAATTAAATTTTTAATAATGTAATATCTGCGATGTCGAGAAAGTTTATTTAGTTCAAAATGATGTAATATATATATATATATATATGCAGGCCTACATACATACATACATATATACATACATACATACATACATACATACATACATACATACATACATACATACATACATACATACATACATACATACATACATACATACATACATACATACATACATACATACATACATAGAGTAGATCGGAGTAAGATGTCTGACTTTTTCTTTGATTGAAAATTTAAGATATTGTTAATTTAGTTTTGAATTTCATATTGAAATAACAAAGTCTGGAAGGTATTTTGAAACTATATTTTTGGTACGAAACAGAAAACATTAATTACCTTGTTCATAGATACAGGTTTCCTTCTTACCTGCACTGTAGGCATCTTTCCCCGATAGTCGGGTAAGATGGCAAATGCAATTAACACATTTACTGATAGGCTATATGTATTTTACCTGAACTTGGTTTGATACATATATATAACAAAAATGACTTAATCTAAAGCTCATGGACACTTTTTCACTCATTTATCACTACTTAGCAACACAGTCATTGCACAGATTTTATTTCCGTGTGCAAAACTGGTGAAATTACTTGTTGCACACAATGAATTCAATCCAGTAATTTTTTTTGTCATCATTCTTTTTTAGGCGGCGTTTAAGGATACGGTAAGGAATGCTTGCGATGCTCTAAAACAGTTCATACCCCCTGTTTTAACAAGTTGAAGACTGTTCTCAATCCATTGACCTCTATCAGAGGACCTTGCGTAATGTTTACGCATTCCCTGCAATAAAACAAAAAATAAAACTCCTGCAACAAGTTGCCATCTTACCCCGAAAGAAAGTGAGCATCTTCCCCAAGTATCGGGGTAAGATGCCTAATGCTGTGACGCAGCTTAAGATGGCGGAACAAGGTTGTTGGTTGTTAACAATACAAACTTTAGAATCTTTACTACAATATCCCTTACAAAGGTTTCACAGTTATTACGAATTCAAGGATGTATTAAAATTTTAACATACCGTTGCAATTATTTTATAGCAGAAAACTGAGCTGTTTTCTTGCTTTTCTTCTTTTCATAACAAAAACACGTGACAAAATGAGTTAGCTTCCACTCTACAAACGTTCCACTGTATCAGTGATCATGAAGACATGCGCGAGACATTCTTTCTTGGAAGAATGTGAAACTACAAAGAAAGAAGCATCTTCCCCCGATTTACTCTACATACATACATACATACATACATACATACATACATACATACATACATACATACATACATACATACATGAGAAACTTTCTGTGAATGAAAATGATGTGCTCAAGGAACAAACTAAGCAACGCTGAAGGTTGAAATACACTGTGTCCGGCTTAAAAGTTAATAAAAGGAGAATGGCGTCGGTCATTTCGTCGCACTTTAATTTATTTTATTTCAGCATATAAATATTTTCATTTCGTTGCATGGCAACACTGGAATTAAAATTTAAATCTGTGCTCAGGCTCACCTATTCTTGATATTCCATACTCCTTAAGTATTGAATATCTCCTTCGAAGTGTATTATTGTTCGTAACTGATTCAAGATTAATAGTTCCTTAGTTTCTTACTATACCTGTTTGTGTATTTCGTTTTTTTTTATTGTCCTTCCAATTTCTATTTCCCTCATTTTTAGTATCTCATATGTAGTTTTTTATACATTTATAATCATGAAGATAGGTGGATATGTCTTACAAAATTCATGCATTGTTGTAACATTCTGCCGCGTCTGTAGTTGTACAGTTCGGAATTGTGATGATTCAGCTCATAATTCATAGGGGGAAAGATTGATGTTACCAGAATATAATGAGAACATTCAAAACACGCACTAAGAGGAGGGACCTCTGTCATTAGTTCTCCAAAAACATCTGATACCTCTGATGCTGGTAAGACATACAAGTTTTTAACCACTTTAGAATTTCAGATGTTTGTTTCGGAGCTCCTGGTTTGATGTACTGCTTTCTGTAATTATCCTAAGCCAATCCTGTCCTAAGTGAAGTTTACACTAACTACAGATACAGCAGAAATTTACCATAATGGACTGCAGCATGAATTTTGTAAGACATATCCACCTATCTTCATGGTCATAGATGTATTAAAATAAAAACATAGACTACACGTGAGGTACTAAACATGCCAGAAAAATAAATGGGAAGGACAGTAAAAAAAATCGGAATCTAGACAAACACGTAACGACAACTTCATCTTGAATCAGTATGACCAATATACTTCGAACGAGATAATATCATATTATTATACAGTGCTTGAGGAACACGGGACATCAAGAACAGGTGAGCACAGATTTAAATTTTAATTCCAAAGTTGCCATGCTACGAAATGACTAACATTTTTATATGCTGAAATAAAAAAAACTGAAGTGCGACGAAATAACCAACATTTTCTTTTGTTATATTTCTAAGCCGGAGACAGTGTATTTCAACCTTCTGTATCCCTTAGTTAGTTCTTCGAGCACATCATTTTTATTCACAGAAACTTTCTCATGTATGTATGTATGTATGTATGTATGTATGTATGTATGTATGTATGTATGTATGTATGTATGTATATGAGAGCCAGTCAATTAAGGCGTTCCTCCCAGTGCTGTTCCTAAGATACAATAATTCCTTAGTAATGAAAATGATCTTTCAGGAATGCGAGTAGTTACAGAGAGAGTTGTCATTACTGAGAACAGGTTGTATATCACTGGTAATAAGTCAATGTGGGCCGCATTCATAGACATGTTTAGCGCGGGTTTCCGGTGGATGATCAGCGTTTTCCGTGTCTATGAATAGCACCCTGTTATAATATTGCAGAGCTTCAATAGCATTTCTGTTTTCTTTTTTTCTGAGAGGCTCTGGGAGGTGGTTTATCCCCGAAACTCTCTCCTCGCTGCGCTAGTTATATTAGACATATTACAGTATAATATGCATTTTTACGCTTTCACGGCGAATATGATCAGCAGGGAAAGGATTTATATGTAAATACATATTTACTTATAAAGCTAATATAATTTATATTTTGCATTATCTTTATGTTTCACAATGTGTAGGGTTGAAAAATCCTACTTTTATTTTCCATATTTTTCCATATTTTAGAGTTTAGTACATATTTTCGTTAATTTCCATATATTTTCCATATTTCATATAAAACAGTCCATATTATATTAGGTTTAACAATAAAACAAAACAAAATTCCATTAACTTTTAAAAATACATTTCAACAATAGAGATTTAAACACATGTTCAGTAATCCCTTTAACATCAGAGTTATTTGAAAATTAGCAGTCCTGTCAACAATGGGAAAGTAAGTTACAAAACTGTATTAATTTAATTTAAAATTTTTAACAGACTTCAGTTGTGCAGCTCAACAGTTAAATGCCAGTCAGAGTACACATAGGTTCAGTTTTGTAAATCATACTATAAAGACGGTAAATATGCCAAAAGTACGTCATTCAGTCAATTTAAAATCAAAACTAACAAGTTACATTTCAGAATTTAAAGAAGATGGTTTATCAACTGACAATAAAATATTATTTTGTAATTTGTGTCAGTGTGCAGTATCATCTACACAAAAGTTCCTGGTGCAACAACACATTACAACTAGTAAACATCAGGCCAACAAACAACTAAATTCCAAGCAGAGACAATTGTTTTTAACACAACCAACAACATCGAATGTAAGATCTGAGTTTAACATCGACCTGTGCCGTTCTCTCATCTCTGCTGATATTCCTCTCTACAAACTAAAGAATAAGGTCTTCAGGGAATTCCTTGAAAAATATACTCAACATACAATCCCGGATGAGTCAACACTTAGGAAGACGTATGCTCCATCCATCTACGATGAGACAATACAGAAGATAAGAGATGAAATTAAAGATAGTTCAATTTGGGTTTCCATTGATGAGACTCCCGACAAAGAAGGTAGACTTGTTGGTAATGTAGTTATCGGTTTGTTAAGTGAACAATATTCTGAACGAATTCTTTTACATTGTGATGTTCTAGAAAAGTGCAATAACAAAACTATAGTTAAACTGTTCAACGAAGCTATGGGTATCCTGTGGCCAAAGGGTATTATGTACGATAATGTGTTATTCTTTATTAGCGATGCTGCCCCTTATATGGTCAAAGCTGGACAAGCATTATCTGTTGTATATCCTAAATTGACTCATTTTACTTGTGTGGCGCATGCATTTCATCGTGTGGCAGAAGTGGTCAGAGACAATTTCCCTAAAGTAGATTTGTTGATTTCATCAGTGAAAAAAGTATTTCTCAAAGCTCCCAGTAGAGTTAACGTGTTGAAAGAAATGTACCCTGAAATTCCATTGCCACCAAAGCCAATTTTAACTAGATGGGGTACATGGCTAGAAGCAGTTGAATATTATGCCGAACATATAGACTCTATTAACAATGTTCTCCTTGCATTGCACTCTGAAGATGCAGTCTCAATTGATACTGCGAAAACAGTTACCTGTGACATAAGTGTGAAGAATGACTTAGCTCACATTCAGCATACATTTTCATGCATCATAAAAACGCTCAAAAGTCTCCAAAATAGGCACCTTTCACTATCTGAAAGTTTTGAAATTATAAATAGTACTGTGGAACAACTGAATCGTGGTAGAGGTAAAGTTGCAGATGCAGTAAGAGCTAAGGTGGACACTGTACTTTCAAAAAACCCTGGATATGAAGAACTACAAAAGGTTGTTGCTGTGATGAGTGGTGAATCAACAGTGAAGATTAACTTGGACTTATCCCCAGCAGACATTGTGAAATTGAATTATGTACCAGTTACTTCTTGTGACGTCGAACGCTCTTTTAGTCAGTATAAATCTATCCTCAGAGACAATAGAAGAAGATTCACTTTTCAGCACTTGAAAGAAATGTTTGTAACCTATTGTTATGGTAACAGACAATAAAAATTGTGTTTTGTTGAAACTACATTGGAAGATAAGGTACGTCCATTATATTTTTTGTTTAGTTTGATTAAAATGTACCAATATTTAACGTACATAGTCATTTTTTTTATAATTTTAAGTCCATATTTAATTCCATATTTTGGTAAAAATCCATATTTAATTCCATATTTTGGTAAAAATAACTACATATATATTTACATATTTCATATATTTTTAGTCCATATAAATCCGTTCCCTGATGATCAGAAATAGACTTTTGGGTATTCCACCGTGTCCTGAAACTTAACATTTCCAATGTTTCAGAACTACACACAAGTTCCATCATCAAGGCAGATAGGTATGGCCATATACTTATTTTCGCACATACGAAATAGATCTGAATCTTTTATTCTTTACACAGGGCGATTCACGAGGATTTACCGTCTTTTACGGAGCTTATTTCCGAAGAAATTCTGAGCAAAAAATATCATATAAACATGGGTCCTATTCTCAATATTTACAGTTACGTTTCGTTATTGGAACGCATTGCTGTGAACGCGTGATCTTGGCCAGCGTGCAGTCAGCAGCCAGCGCGAGCGCTACGGAAATCAAAGATAGCCGTATGCAGTTACGTAGAGCGACGAGTGCCGTTCACAAGCGTGCGGCCAAGTGTGCTCAAGCGGACGGCGACATTTTTTTAAATGTGTTGTAAACTCTCCAAGACTGTAAATTAGGATGTAAAATTGAACTGCAAATAATTAAGTCGGTGGAAGTGGTGTGATTTGTAATAATAAATTGTTGTGATAAGTGCGTAAGAATAGTATAATTGTCTAGTTAAAAATAGAAAAAGATGTCTGTACGAAGCAACTAAGGAGTTCACAGCACATTTTTAGCTTCATGATACTTGCCAATTAAAGAAATAATACTTCTGAATGGTTCATTCTATATTTGTATTATTCTTTTACCTTCAAACTAAAGAAAAAACGTATTTTACAAACAACTTTAAATTAGTGTAACTCTGAAAATATTGAGAATAGGAACTATTGCTCAGACATAAGCTCCGTAAAGGACAGTAAATCCTCGTGAATCACCCTTATAACTCCTCCCGTCGGTGGACTTCCGCTGTTCTGCTCACATAACCTTAAAATGTAGTTTATATTATCAGTCTGTCGTTGGTGGTTGGCTAGCTGCCTGTTCGAGGGGCTAACTCTGGACAGATCCAAGCCTTACGCTTACACTAGCCCATTGAGCCTTATCTGCGATGCTTGTTCCAGCCAGACAGGTGGCCTGGGTGGCATTCGTGAATCCTTTGCTGACAGGCCTGCCTCAGCCTTGATAGAGCCAGACTAGTGCCTGATAAACTTCAGGGCCTGAAGTACTTAAATCTTATATTAGCACCGGAGACCCGTACTACCTTCAAGATTTTACCCTAATCTATTTTTAAAAAATTGCAGATGATAGATGAAATGAGAGGAAAGCAGAATGTATTAGTGGGATGAAATATAGAAACGGGAATACCTCAAGAAAAACTTTCTCCACTGTTTGCTCTTTCCACCACAAATTACAACACGACCAGGCTGGAGCTCGAACTGGGGACGCGAGCTAGTACTGAGCCTCAGATGAGGTACTGTTACTAGTATCACCATAATAATAAAATGCAATATAATTCGTAAACAAAAATATGAAATATTGTAGAAAAAGTTCGTGAACTTCTTGTACATTCGATTAAGTTATGAAGGTATTATACATAGGGACATTGGGATACTATCAATATAAGTAGGTTTCGATACTGTACTTGTGATACTGACTATAATTGGATTTGATATTGGGTTTTCGATATTTTACTGTTATCGATAGTAGAATGGCAGTACAAAAGTACTGAATTGATTTGTAGTTAACCATAGTAAGTTATTAGGAAATATTTCTGAAGAAGAATGGTTAAAATAAAATAAATTCAATAGGGAATAAGTACTTACCAGGAGATGTAAATTCTGTTGAAACATTGAGATGGCATTCGTTTTCATCGTTTTTTTTAATTCATCTTTTATTGGAAAGTGTGTATTTAAATATTTCATTGTAATATTAAAGGTATTTTTGGCAACTGTATCACTCAATACTATTTTATTATTTTACTTAGTAAAAGTAACATTGCTCTTTAATGTACTTTAGCGATACCAATCGATATTTTAAGTAGCAATATTATCATTTCGCTATTATGGGAGTATAGATAGGTACTGAATATGAGATTCAGTATCGATACCAAATATCGCTTAAAATACAGTATCGCAACGTTTCTAATCACACAGTATATAGAAGATAAAGTGAGGACTACAGTATTCAAAAATCGATTTGAACTATTCGATAAGTAACCTACATCTCGCAGCAGTAGTTGTGGTGATAGTTGTGGTGGTGGTGGTGGTGGTGGTGGTAGTAGTGGTGGTAGTAATAGTAGTAGTAGTATTTTATTTAACGACGCTTTCAACTGCAGAGGTTATAGTCAAAATTCAAGTTGGGCGAAAAATGGCCAACAAATTCTGCCTGGAACCCTCTATCACGGACAGGATTCTTAAATGTTTCGAAAATATACCACAAAAGATTCACAGCTTCATCTTCCTCTCTGATGAAGACATGCTAAAAATTGTATTGCCCTTTAAAATCAATAGCAGTCGGGCTAGTTCGAACCCGCAAATCTTGGATCCCATCAGAGTTATACCCAAACATTATCTTGCAGTCATGAAACGATATCTCAAACCGCAATCATTTTTAAATTAAATCACATACGTTATAATATCGCACAATGTTTAAAGAGCGTATGGTTACGAAGCTCAAACAAGAACACACTTACACCATCTCTCGTCAAATGTTAGAACTGTTTCGCACTTACGGTAAATGAATGTGTTACTAACAAATTACCGTGAAGGAAGTTACTAATTACTGTAATTATTGTGCTACCTTCTTCCACGAAATCATTATTTTAATTCACTGATAGGAACAAAACAAATATGTCATAAAGATGACACATACTTTCGCATTATACATTCTACACATTTCGCAACATATTTAACAGTTATTTTATGTTCCAGTTTAAAATATTTTTAAATATTGTCCAAAAGAAATACATAAAATATAATGTATAGGATTATCATAAAGTGATTCATTCATTCATTCATTCATTCATTCACACGGTTAAAATTCACATAATTTCTAAACAAATTGAGCAATTACAGTGAACTAGGAATGGAATAGAATTTCGGGAGGGGGGCACTACGACCCAACACTGCGACCTTTTCACGATCTATGCACTAACTCTCAATATAGGCGCTTTCCCAAACCCACACCGGCTGACTATGCTAAGATTCGCTGCATACCCAGGTTTCGAGCAAGCAACTCCCCTCGTCTCTAGGCCAAACCCCTCCGTGCGTCGCCAGCCGGCATTCGGGGAATGCTATGAAATGATGACGAAAAATGGAGAAATGTTGACGGAATTATGTACATAACTTATGTGGGGAACGGGAGAACCCCGAACAGAGTAAAACTATACGAGTAAGTTTGTTAGAAATTCCTTGAGCCCTAAAATACTATAGCTCATAAAAGAAAAAATAGCTGTATATTTTATATGAGGCGTTTAGTTGTAAAATCAGATACATCACTAAAACATAATTTTTCAGTATGAAGGAAAAACGTTTGCAAGGAACCAAGGATTTTCAACCAATAGGACTACTATTCTTGCATAATACAAATCCATGTGATGTATCTGGCTTTGGAGCATAACAGTGTTATAGCAGTTGTAGAATCATATGAAGATATGAAATATAACATTAACTAATTTTCGAAAAAAAAAAAAAAAAAAAAAGTGATGTATCTGATTTTGTAACTTCATGCCTCGTATATTAAGATGTAATTTGTGTGGGAGAACGAAGAAACATTTTAATATCTTGATAAGGAACAAATGTCTGACATAAGAGGGTATTTAAATCTCTTCTTGTGAAGTTTTTATCCATTCCTTGACTTAAGATATGTTTGCAGAAGGTTCGGGAAAATTTATTTAATGGGAATCAAGTGAAATCTTATTGTGTTCATTTTCTTGACATATACGAGGTTGCTGTTCAACACTATCGAAATGTTTCATTATAAAACATTGCCTACTTATTTGTGGTACTATCGTGATTATGGATTTTTTCTAGTGCTCCTGCATCGCTGCAACCTTGGTGAGCCAAAAGACGTGAGCTCTTTCTGTAAATAATTTTATGCAGAATTGGAGTTGTACTGTGTATGAAGAATGGAATTTATATTTAAAAAAAATACGTGTGATAACCCCGCTGTCTGTAAAGAAGGTACAGTGGTCTTAATGAGGGGTTAACTAAGTGGTAGATCGAGGTGTGTGACAGGTACGCCTAGGTTAGAGAGAGATTGATGAGGAGTTTGCTAAATGACCAGACCTAGGCCTGTAACAGGTAGGTCGAGTTCTGTGACAGATAACTCCAAGGTCTGTGACAGGTAAGTCGAGTTCTATGACAGATCTGTGACAGTCGCAAGGTCTATGAAGGTAGACCGAGATCTATGACAGATAACCTCAAGGTCTGTGACAAATAGCCCAAAGGTCTGCAACAGAAAGGTGTGTGACAGGTACGCCTAGGTTAGAGAGATATTGATGAGGAGTTTGCTAAATGACCAGACCTAGGCCTGTGACAGGTAGGTCGAGTTCTGTGACAGACCTGAGGTCTATGAAGGTAGACCGAGATCTATGACAGATAACCTCAAGGTCTGTGACAATTAGCCCAATGGTCTGCGACAGAAAGGTGTGTGACAGGTACGCGTAGGTTAAATATTGATGAGGAGTTTGCTAAATGACCAGACCTAGGCCTGTGACAGGCAGGTCGAGTTCTGTGACAGACCTGAGGTCTATGAAGGTAGACCGAGATCTATGACAGATAACCTCAAGGTCTGTGACAATTAGCCCAAAAGTCTGCGACAGAAAGTCCTCAAGGTTAGTGACAGCCTCAAGTTTGCGACAAAATTAGAAAGTGTTTGACGAGAGGTTAGCTAAGTTACAGACCGAGGCCTGTAACAGATAAGACTACGTCTGTAACAGATAGCCCAGAGGCCTGTGACTGATAGATAGGTGACAGGTAGATCAAGTTCTGTGACATAACTCCAAGGTCTCTGACAGGTAGGTTGAGGTTTGTAATAAGCAGGGCAAGGGATTTGGAACACTATAAGGTTGTTGTTGTTGTTTATTGACATTTCTGGCTTTGAGCCAGAGGCCGTTTTAGGGTCTTATACGCACAGGATGCCCTCTCCAGCCATTGTACGTAAATAATAATAAAAATATATTTACATATATGAGACTATTTCTGGCATAAGTGCCAGTAGGTGTGTGAGTGCAGTGATTGATTCCTTTTATTTTGGCGTAGGCCTAATTTGTTAATTTGCAATATTTAAGGAATGGTGAACGGGAGAAGAGTTCGGGGTAAAAGATATCAGCTGATAGACAACGTTAAGATATTATACGGGGAGATTAAGAGGAAAGCAAGAAATTGGGAAGAATGGCAATGGTGAAACGTAGTATATACGAGTATAGCCCAAGGTTTAGTGAACTGGAACCGAGTTACTGCATTAATAAAGCAGAAGTACAGTTCAGTCATGGAAAATTACACACAACTTGTTACAAAGTTTTTGAAAACAAATGAATGCATTACATAGTTTAAATAAATATATTGGCCTACATATATAATATATATTTCATTTCGAACTAAATAATTTAATCTATTTGTTTTTTGAAAGAACATGTCACTAATTTTCATCGTGGGAAAATTAAGAAAATTCATATAAAAGAAATCATTTATATATTAAGAACTCTTCTCGAAATAATATATCACATAGGTACATTATTAAGAATACAATAATCTTGTAAACTTCTTAATGTACTTTTTGACTGATGGCCTTAAAAAAAGAGAGGGAGACACAGGCATATACTTTCTCGACATCGCAAATGATACAATATTACACATTAAATGTTAACAAACATAAACCTAATAATCCTTATGTGATTTTTTTATAGTACACAGTGAATATCATTTTCAAATTTTCTATTGAGAATGAGACCCTGTAACACGAAAAAAAAAAAAAAAAAAAAAAAAAAAAAAACTTAGGCCTACATATGGAAAAACTGTATTCCACGTTGGCTGACAGAGTTGCAGCATAATTTAGGCACGTCACTTAAATTACATATTCAACGACGTCATCAGAATATGTGTTCGATTACATATTTGAAATGTCACGAAGTGTGCTATATCCACAGCTTCGACGTGAATATGTCTGTAAGTTCGGTCCAGTACTCTGATGCCAACCAGAACGTCGACCGACACATTTTAGGAGAGTATTGTCGCGCCTATAATTTTATTTCTACACTACACGACAAATTCCAATGAAGTATAGGGTGATTGACAGACGAAGAATCAATATATCCCCTGTAACCTTGAGTTGCAGCGGGTGACGTCATCTAGCGATACGCAAGGGGGCGGGGAATTTAATGCACGAATTGGCGTGTCGCGCAGCAGTCGAGGCAGTGTAACTCGAGTCTCTGAATTAAATTTGTCGTCATAAGCACGTTTGTGTTTAATAGTACTTTACGTGAAACTCCTAGAATCTGGCACATAACGTTTACAAAATTTGCAGAATTGATTATTGTTATAAATAATAAACACATCACCAAATTCTGAAATACGTGCTCTTAATTTTGTGTACACTGTACTTGTTCTATTTTTCGGCATATCTGTGAAAGAAATGTGCACGAATTGCTGACTGACACTTGAACACAACTGGACTGTTTAGTTGTTTATACTCTAGCGGAGCAAATACTGTGCAGGTTCTGAAATAATTTCGCAACAAGTTGCGTTTCATTGACTGAACTGTACTCCTGCTTGATCAGTGCAGTAGCTCGGTTCAAGTTCACAACTACTTTGGCTATATATAGAATATTTCACCATTACTTTATAGTACTCCAAGTCCCTTGCCCTGGTGATAAGGTTAGAAAGAGGATTAACTAAGTGACCAGGTCTATTGCAGATAGCTCCGAAGTCTTTGGCAGGTAAGCCGAGATTTGTGACAAGGTTAGAGGGGGTTTAATGAGGGGTTAGCCAAGTGCGATTGGAGAGGATTTCGAGAGAGATTAGCTAAATGACAAGTAGGTCGAAGTATCTCTCTGCAATAGCATTCTTGAAATATAATAGCTGAAAGTCACCAATTTAATGTGGATGTGAATAAAGTAGAGTGGCCCTCTTGTAGATTCTACATACACGTATGACACGAAATCGAGAGAAGTTTGTCTTCGATATGAACTCTGCAAAATTACCCTCGAAATGTCGCTTCTCAAAATATACTTGCGTTGTATAATATGTAATCGCGAAATGAAATATTCTCTGCATTCTAGATTACTAAGGCTGGAAACGCAGCGTAATATTTCCGAACTCTTTTTGCGGTGTAGCAACCCATTACCTGAAAGAACTCTTCACAATAATATGTAAGAAACGATAGTATGTGAGGCGGATACCACACATTTCTCACAGTGTTCACGCCTTCCTTACAGTGTCTTTCATAGTGTAACTTTTATTCAACAATAATGGCTTTTTATTTCTAACTTTAATCACACACCCGTCAACAATGGGTATTCCACTCAACACTGCAACACAGTAGTCGTTATTGCACTCCGCAGAACGACAATGACTATTCACGTGAATTATTGAGAAGAACAACAATGTACTCCTAATCTCAACTAATGCTAACAAAGCACTATGTACAAACAAAACTGTCAGTTCTCAGTTCACAGTTCGTTCGCCTAGGCTAGTTCTTCTAGCTCACTCACTCAAGTTCACGGTACGTCGAAACCCAAGCCTTCCAGATAACAGTTCACAGCACTTCGAACCGAAGACTTTCAGATACAGTTCACTGTACTTAGAACCCAAGACTTCCGGATACGCCGCACTCGCCTGGACGCTGCCACAGTTGCTGACCTACTCAAGTTCACTACACATCGAACTCAGGTTCACCTTGCTTGAAGACTAGCTAGCTCTCTCACATTTGACAAACTGAACTTTTTGCGGCTCACTTGCCCCTTCTATTTATTAAATCACACGTTCTCGAATGTACTACGTCGCGTAGCTTCTGCGAAACGTCGAGAGGATTGCGCTTCTAGAGGCTTCCCCTGCTTTCTCCGCTCAGTCGCAGTCGCTTTTCTTCCCCTCATTTCGCACCGCGGCTAGCATCTCGTAGTTTTCCTTCTCCTCGCCTCGCACCGCGCCCCAGTGCACACCGAAGCTCGAGTCTTGCCTTCCTGCGCCCTCCCTTCTGCCGGAAGCGTGCGACTTCCGAGGCAACCAGACACCAGCAGAACGTTCCAGACGGGTGCCACAATAGGTTATTTTAGTGATTTCATAACAATTGAAGGGTTCAGAGCCATAGTGGGCCAAGCTCCATTTATTAAAAACGGAGAAAGCAAGGGTTAAAGTTAAATGAATACCATAGTTTAATGAAGATTAACATATCATTTAGTTTTAATGTGTACTCTTTATATTACTTGCTATATGCCTATGTTTCCATTGAATTATAGTAATAACTTCATTTTAACCCTTGTTTTCTACGATTTTAGTAAATGGCGCTTGGCCCATTATGGTTCTGAACCCTTCAATTCTCGTGTGCCATAATGGTGTGTATATCCATTCTAGTTTTACCAATGCTAGTGTCCTTTCCAACCAAAATATTAGGTCATAATTAGACAAAGGATTTATATGCATTAAAAATTAAAAAATGAGATGACTATGGAACACTTTAGTGCATTTTTAATGACAGACTCAGGAAAGTTCTAACTATATTTTTTACTTTAAAAATTGTAATAACAAAATAAATATCAAATAATTAACACTGTGTTAATTCAACTGCTATTGCTGTAATTCAAATAGCAGTAACCTATAAGGATTGGTATTCCTTCGTGAAGGAAAGCATTTTTTCAGTTAATACAAGCCAGTATGCTGAATACGAACGTTTAACAACATCACAGAATGTAACTGGGGCAAACTTAAAAAAAATAGGAACACTTTTAAGATCCCCAGTACTTACAAGGGAGCCTTCTCACTTCGAGGTAGGAGTTGCAAGAAGCCAATGATACTAGCAGAAGCGATGTTTGATATCTAGGTGATATGAAGAATATTAGCTACTAATGCGGATACAGCTTGAGAAATAAATAGGCTACATAAAATGACATCTCAGAATTTCTATCTTTGCTGTAATTCGGCGAATTTAATTATTAGTATTATTACATTTGGTGAAATGACCAACTAGAGAATATATAAAAAGTCCAAAACAAAATTTGACACCATGAGCATCAAATAAAAAATTATTGTTCACAGATATCACAAATGTTGATTCTACTGACATCATAAGCAAAATTCTTGTGGGTTTCAAACCAATATAGAGGATCAAGTGTGTATCCTGATTTGTACAATTAATATTCAGTAAAGCTCTTCTACCTTGGCGACTTGAACTAGTTGAAGAATGTAACTGAATATGAAGTGATGGGCCAAAAGCAACGTTTATGCCATACAGTTAATTAAGGTAAACCCATTTTGTCACATTTCCTAGCCTCGGAATTAGTCTGTTGACACGTGCCACAGCCGTTGGAGGAATTGCACCGAAACCATAAACAATTCGATGGTATTTGGGTAAAGGGAGATGTCATAAAATGACTTTCGAGTAAAATGAAAATTAAACATAGACCCTTATTGCAAATAATTTTCAACACGTATAAAACACATCAAATGCTAGTATTGTTGTTTTTACGCACCCACCTGTAGAATTTAACTTGTATATCCCTCTGGAGAACAAAACTCTATTTGCACAAAAAATGGCTTACCGTCTTTACTCGAACACCATCGGATTGTCCTCTTACTGATTCATCGGAGATATTGTACGTTTGTTCGGAGAGAAACCAGGGGAAGGGGTGCAGTAGGCTAAGTGAGTAAGCTACCGAAGCAGTGGTTGTTGTTACACAACTAGACACGCGACTGCAACTCCCTGTACAAAGGCCAGCGCGCATCCACAAAAGATAATGTTATGCATCTAGTGGAAATGCGAGGGTGTGCTGTACTACGAATTGCTTCCCCAAGGTGTAACCATCACTGCCGACATTTATTGTCACCAACTGAGACGTCTTGCACACGCAATCCAAGAAAAACGACCAACAAGACTGCGTGAAGTGATGGTACTCTACGATAACGCCCGTCTGCACTCTGCTAACCTGACACAAAACACTATCAAAGAGTTGGGTTGGGAAGTCATTCCACACCCACCTTATTCATCTGAACTTGCGCCCTCAGGTTTTCATCGTTTCCGCTCTCTACCGAACAACCTAGCTTCACCAAATAAAACTGGTTTTATTCTACTATTCTTCGAAACGAAAGGATCTGAGTATCGATACTTCTTAAATATGAAGTATCGATAAAAGCATGCATTTTCATGTAAATCCTCGGACTCTCTAGTCATAACAAAGTACAAGGATAGCCACTGTCCTCCAACGGTTCCTGTCTGCATAGAAGCGACACAACGCTTGTCTGTGCTAATTGCACTCACTAGCTCTGAATCCTAAATTCCGAGTGACATCACTCGTTATACATTCGATCGGTAACATAGCAACGAATACCTCAAAACTGCAATGAGTGCGTGCAAAAATGGCTGAAGTTGTTACATGAATTCTAGACTTTATCTATCTCTTTACCCATTAAAAAAATTAAATTATGGTTTATTTAACAACGCTCGCAAGTGCAGAGGTTATTTTTTTAGTAGGTTATTTTACGACGCTTTATCAACAGCTTTGGTTATTTAGCGTCTGAATGAGATGACGGTGATAATGCCGGTGAAATGAGTCCGGGGTCCAACACCTTAAGTTACCCAGTATTTGCTCATATTGGGTTCAGGGAAAACCCCGGAAAAAACCTCAACTAGGAAACTTATCCCTTACCGGGAATCGAACCCGGGCCACCTGGTGCTGAGGCTATATCAGCGTCGCCGGTGTGCTGGAATTTAATCCCGCAGGAGTTCTTTTACATGCCAGTAAATCTACTGACATGAGCCTGTCGCATTTAAACACACTTAAATGCCATCCACCTGGGCCGGGATCGAACCCGCAATCTCGACCACAGAAGGCCAGCGCTATACCGACTACGTTACTCAGGCCGACACCCATAAAAATATAAGAGCAAATTGGTAATAGTAAAGACTGTTTGTTGCCCCCGTTAATATTTTTTCCGTAGCTGACACACCAACATTTTAAGTCACGACAGAAAGATATTTCATTAATTCCTCTTTAATTCAAACTTGACTTTAATCATCACAACCAGGGTGCGAATTAAAATTTCTGATGAGGGGGGGATAGAATCCTAGATAGAGAATACCATATGCCTACATAAAATTATTATTATCTTCATTAAATACGGCTCAACGCTTGGTCGCACTGAGTTGCTTGTCTTGCATCTTGATTACAATAATAATTATATCCGTGAACAGATTTAAGATAAGATGTGTAATTCCTAAATTATTGGTTGTTGTCATCTTGCTGGTTATGATAATACATCAATATTATTTTCTTTGCTTACCGTACTTTTATAAAGTACATAATATGTATATTATACTCGTAATAAAACAATTATATTTTGTGAGAGTGGATAGAAGTTATCCCTGGCAGGGATGTTAATATGATATTATGAGAGGGGGATAATTTCCCAACGGGGGGGGGGGGAATCCCCCCATCTTTTCCGTTAATTCGCACCCTGATTCACAACCACAGTACACAGTACAGTAGACATGCATACGATTGAAAGAATGTCCAAATTATATTAATTGAAATGTATGTCCAATTTCTATTTAAAACCTGGATTATTTTTTTAATGCAGATATCAGTTTAGAAATAATAAGTTTATTAATACGAGTAACTATATATAAATGACAATTCACTGTCAGGTTATGGTTCCATGTTAATGACATCTGAGATGAAGGAATGTCATGAAATATAACCTAATATTAAATTTAAACTTTAAGATGGTTTCCTTATTAAATAGCAAAGTGTTAAAAGAAAACTGATCGTCAAGGTATTTGCATATGTCGATCTAAATGTAATTGGTCACAGACGTCGACTATTGTAGCCTATACTGGGGTAGGTTCATGTCGCAGGCTACACTGAAAAACACACAATATTATTGTGAAAATACAAAATAAAATTAAAAATACTTACTCACCTCAGCAGGGAGAACTTGGAACGTGCTTCTCCAAACAGCTATTTTGCTGATGAATTCGTTGATTAATCCCTCGACGTTTAGTACCCTCGTGAGATCGGAATGCACGTTCAATAATGCAACATGATTCAAGTGGTTCTGATGCTTAGTGGCTCAGGTATACCATTTCAGTCTTCAAAGTGCAGAAAATTAATGTTCTGCTGTAGCTACAAATGGATATATTACTGGGTGTTCATTTCAAAGTGTGTCATGACGTCACTGTTGTTGGGTCACCGATTTGAAGCGAGTTTCAGCTTACATGTAAGAGAAGTTGCCTATTATTTAAGGCGTTCTTCAATCTGAACTTGAGAACGTGTACGGTATAACTTGAACGTCGTAGCAACAGATGGCGGTCTGTACGGTCTGTGTGCTACCATAACCTCTTTCGAACTGTGTTTTGCGCCGGCAAGTCGTACGCAGGGTATTTGTTATCATCGGTTGCGTACGGTAACATTCCACAACACAAATCAAATGCTCCGTGTCCATGTAGACCGTCGAAGTTAATGTCAACAAATACGTAAGTAATCGTCTTAACTCTCTCCCCATATCCCGACAGTACGTATTTCCAAGCAGTTCACATTCCTGCCACTACCGGCGCTACCGTACGTATCGGTACGTACTCTTCAGAATGAACGCCGTACTTGCTAGGCAACTTTTCTGCCTCATAGGTTATACACCTCTGCGGAAGTGTAGGAAGATTGAATTCTCTAGGCTCATCGGCTAGCCACATGACGGCATACAGCGAGCCATGACACACTTTGAACTGAACACTGAGTATACAGTTGTTTTTTTTTAAGAAGGGACATGACAGTTAAACGACCGAGCTTGAAACTATAGCTCTATGTTGCCAATATGGACTATCACGCTGTCAGCTGATGGGATTAACGTTAGCTGGCTGACGTTAATACATTCATTGACAATTTACGCAAAGGTAAAAAAATATATAAAAATCGACACAGAATGAAAGACGAACCGTATCAATGCTAACATTATGTGCACAATAAATGTCGCTAAGAGAGCTATTGAGCAGTCACCACGTGGGAACTGTAACTTTGGCAACTCAACCGTTGTTACTATGGCAACAGGCCTACCACCCTATGTGACATTCAGTTGTTTTTCCGGTAGCAACGCTAATGTCATGTCCGTTGGTCATGTCCCACCTTGAAAAAAAAAACATGTTATAGCTTCAGTGACGTAAGCAGGATTTTGTCAAGTAGGGGGGGTTATTATTAAAATTGTTTACAATTTACATTATCGGTATTTTAAATTTTATGTACCATTATTATTATTAGTCCCGCGCCGTGGCGTCGTGGTCTAAGGCATCCTGCCTAGGACTCGCGTTACGGAATGCGCGCTAGTTCGAGTCCTCATGGGGGAAGAACTTTTCTCATGAAATTTCGGCCAGTGTATGGGACCGGTGCCCACCCAGCATCGTGATGTACTTGAGGATCTACGATAGGTAGCGAAATCCGGTTGCGAATGTCAGCTATAACGGCTGGGGGGATCATTGTGCTAACCACACGATACCTCCATTCTGGTTGGATGATCGTCCACCTCTGCTTCGGCATGTGGGTGTGAGGCCAGCAGCCGGCTGGTCGGTCTAGGCCCTCCACGGGCTGTAGCGCCATGGATTATTATTATTATTATTATTATTATTATTATTATTATTATTATGTTACGGTATATTTATTATTATACAAGGTGATTCACGAGGATTTACCGTCACTTACGGAGCTTATTTCCGAAGACATTCTGAGCAAAAAAAAGGCATATAAACATGTATCCTAATCTCAATATTTTCAGAGTTACACTAATTTGAAGTTGTTAGCAAAATACAGTTTTTCTTTATTTTTATAGTAAAAGAATATTACAAATAGAGAATGAACTATTCAGAAGTATCATTTCTTTAATTTGCTAGTGTTCTGAAGCTGTGATTGCTGATTGCTTTGTACAGATTTTTGTTTTTCAATTATTAACTAAAAATTACATTATTCTTATATATCACAAAAATTGTTACAAATCATACGACTTCAGGAACTTGATTCTTTACAGTTTAATTATGGTTCCTAAAGTACAGTCTTGAAAAATTTACAAGGGTGGCGTTATTTGTAACAATTGTTGTGATAAATGCGTAAGAAAAATGTAATTTTAAGTTAAAAATTGAAAAAAAAAATTTGTACAAAACAACTAAGGAATAAGATAAAATAAAATGGTTTCAATAATGGAGCAGTTTTGGCAGATGGAATTTAAGAATAATTAATTATGCAAATGTACATTTCTACATGGCAATAGTAGTGACTCTACACTTCATATTCAGAAAAAAATATAGCCTACATAGAATTCTATGCAAACTAATGCCTTTGAGACCTGTGAACGTTATACATAAAAATTAAGAAATTCGAATAAAATACTTTTTATTTTACAAAAATCTTGAAATACAATATGAAAGAAACTACCATATAATTATTTAATAGGAAAGTACCCAAAGGTATAATATAATATGTGATTTATACATAACATTATCAAAGTAATAGCGGGAAGTTTAATGCCCATAAAGTATTTCGAGATAAAAAAGAACACTAAATATAAGAAGAATTAGATTATTTTAAAAGTAAACATAATTAATATCTATGTAATTAACAGTCAGAAGTGAATCACATAGATGAACATTTTATGGCAGTGGTTTTGCTAGCAGCTTCCATCTTATTTTGATCGCAATTTTGTTGTTGTTTTTTTTTGTTTGTTTTGTTTAATGACAGGTACTTGACTGTTCCATCATTTACCCATATGAAGCCAGTTGTGTAAATCAATTAACCAATTTATCGACATAGTAGTGTGGTCTATGTTACACCTGTGATGAGATAAGATGATGATGAAGATTGTTGGGATACCACAAGGGAACCAGAGCTCCCAGAGGAAACCTCTGTTACCTGGACCATGGGCTCCCTCCACACAAGTCATAAATCGGGGATATACAGGGGATCGAATCCGTGTCCACAAGATCATGAGTCCAGCATCATGGCGTCTTGTTCACAAAATAAATTATAGATAAAAATATTTTAAGAGACCACAATTCGCATGAATTTTTAATCGAATTTTAATGTTTTAAATTATTCATTCTCAAGTTTAAATCTTTAATGAATCATTAAAACTACAGTGGACAAAGTTACTTGCGTCCACAGCAGATCTTGAGCTGTACATGTCCCCTAGGTGGTGCAGAATGAATAACAAAACTGGCACAACAGGCATAACAACCTATAGTGGAACTTCATTGGGATGCCAGAAGACAAATGAAGCAAATCTTCAGTGTCTGCCATTAGAAACCAACCAACCAACCTCTTACAACTACCAGTACATAATATATCCATGTAAACTGAAATCTTGTATCTCCATTATCCTGACAGACAAAATGGAACACCAGATAATTTCCTTAATAACAGTGTTTTTTTTTTGTAGCTGATATTGGTTTTTTATTGTCATATAAGTGGCAGTTTGGAAATTAGATACTTATAATAAAAATCACTTCTACAATTGAAGCATAACTGCGAACAAGAGTCTATGTAACAATTTTCACAAAACTGAGTTATTTCAGAACAAAGGTGTATGATGCCTCTTCTAACAAGCTATATACTTAATTTTAGCTTACGATAACAGATGGCATCACTATGCAAAAAATTCTCAAGCAAAATGTGGTTTAAATATTGTAGAACAAGAGTCTATGTCAGGCTTGCAGAAGTGGGTGCCAATTGTGGCATATGTCATATGGCGGAATACGTCACACATCCCCTCCTTCCACCCTGCATCATTGACTTGGTACGGGAGGGGATCTGTATTCAATGTCTATGTTATATGACTGCGTACGGGTCACAGAGATGTCATTCAATGTCAGTGGACTGTGGACGGGGAACCAACACTTTCCCCATGCTTCACCCCTCTCTCGCCAGTTCTGCAGCCCTGGTCTATGTCAAACATGAAATGTTCATGCTGTGCTTCCTGCGCCAATCTACAATAATCACAGCTATAACATCAGCTCAACCAGATGTTTTACATTACAAAGGCAGTGTTATTCTGTCTTTGAAAAGTGAACGATTTCTTAATACCAAAAATGAATATACAATCTGGTATCTTAAATAATACTGAAAAAATAGCAGAATCATTTTTATGGAACAAGGGTCTATGTTGTGTTACACTATGCATCTCGACTCAGCAAGCAACAAAGAATTTGGAGCATGTTTTCACAAAACTCGCGAAATGTAACATAGATCCTTGTTCGCAGTTACACTTCAATTCAACAAACTTTTGGAAAATAGAAAAAGAGACTTTGGTGTCAGCTGAGAGAGAATTCCCTTAATTATATGCAGTGGCGAAGCGTCAGGGTAGGCAGGTTAAGCTGAACTTTCCCAAACATTTTCGAAGAAGGGACAACATCAATTTAGAATTTAGTTAATTAAAAACAGGAGCGTTTCTGAATTTCGTTTATCTTTTAGTGACGTAAAGCACGGCCTAGATCACTATTTCCGACACCCAGCTTACCCAAAAATTGTGTCACGCTTCACTACTGATTATACGTCAGTATTGAGTTTAAAGCTCAGTAAAGATACAGTACATGTAGGTCTACCCTCATCTCTGCAAGAGAGTGACGACTGAGTACCAATGGTAAATATATTGTAATTTGATACCAATATTATAATAAACAGGTTGCCAAATTAATTCACTTATAACGACTCAGGGATGAAGGAAGAGGTAAAAATAAACAATTTCGTATGTAACAACAGCCCAGTAGGTGTGCAATTTTTCCACTATGGGTTGGGTCACAACTGCACACTTTATTGTAGAGGCCAAGGACTTTCTAATTAATTCTAATTTATTCACAATTTACATTTGAAATGATACATATGAATTGATACCTGAAATGAGCATATGCTCGTGCTCGGGTGCAGTCCAGTAGATGCAACATTCCAAGACTGTTGAAATGGCAAATGTGGGCCTTACCTTAGTCACCTCAATTGTTCAATTTTACTTGTATGGATTACTTTTGTGGGGAAAATGAAATGTTTGGTCTATGTATGAGACCCCAACACACTGCAGAAGAGCTGACTGTTTGTATACCTGTAGCTGTAGCAATTATTCACGAAACACATGGCATTTTTAGAAATACTAGAGGATCAGTGGTACGCAGGTTTCATCTCTATTCTCAGGTAAATGATAGACAATTCTAACAACTTCTCTAACATGTATGTAACTCAATCTGTTAGCACCCTAGTGAGAAAACAGCGCATCTGCGGACTGTTGTGATACATGAAAAGTGTTCCTCTTTACTTCCTATAGCATCCTCAAGCCACTGCACACGAACTAATTTGACACCTTACACTATTGTGATACATGATTACTTCTGTTCAAATAAAGATTGTGGTTAGACCATCATTGGGAAAGTTACTCACTTGTCAGGTAAACAGGTATCTTTCACTGCTGTAACATACAGCTTCATTTGCTCTTAGATTGCTTGAGTTTTCTCAGAAAGAAAAGCAACTTGCATAGTGTTCACTTGCATTATGTTTAACAGTGAAACATATCGATGGCTAAGCATTGATACCTCGTATCTACAAAAGTGATTATTTACTGTAACTAAATTATTATTATTATTATTATTATTATTATTATTATTATTATTATTATGTTTACAAAATTGAACAGTTAATTAATACTTTGTCCTTCAGTAGAATATATTGCAAAGCAAGAACATATATAAAAAGTTTGTATATTTTGAGGAAAATTAATTTTTGAAATAATTTTTTATTTATCTGCAAATTTACAGACAAGAGGTATCACTTCTTAATCATTGATATGCAGTAGTTGTTTCTTGGCTCACTCATAAATTCCTTGAAGTTCTTCTACTTCAAACAAAATTTCTTTCCCTTTTTAATTTGAAAGAGTACAACCATAACAACAAATCATCTGCCGTAGGTATTGTGGACTCATTAAGCTGTTGTTTTACGTAGGCCTAGATATCGAGGTTGCTGATAGTCTTATTGGGATTTTACTCTAATAGTTTATTTTATTTGTCATTATTATTATTATTATTATTTATTCGAGGGGACGGTTTCAAGCCTGATATTAGACACATACTGCCTGTGTCTCACTTCCTGAGCTGTTTCTTTGCGGGGCGAGATGCAGAGAGGGAGAGTGGGAGGTCCTGGGTACCGCATGTGCCTACTACCCTACGTTCAACACATCGGACTTTTTAGGATTCCTTTCTTCAGCTATGGAGGAGGATCAGCCATGGACAAGTGAATGTATAGGCTATCTCTTCACAAAACAAATTATGTCCTACTCATCAATTCCAGTAACTAAAAACTAATACCAGTGGTAGACTACAGTTTCTACTCGAGATTATTGACCTAATCGCGATTACGGTTGTCATATGTACATATCCGTAAACTCTTTCCTCTATGGCAGTGTTTCTCAAACTTTCTCCACCATGAAATCCCTTTTAATCTAAAGTGTAACTGCAGAATCTTTGTAATATTTTGTTAGTATTTAATAATTAACAGACAAGTGAAAGCTAGTATCTCAATAATTTTGTTCAGTGGGACGAATGTATTTGCTTTCTAAGCCTGCAATCTGGTTTTATGGTGAAAAGTTGTAGTCTCATTTCTACTGTACTTCTGCATTTTGTCTTTTCGGTATTTTGTTTTAGTGAACACATACGCAGAGAATCCAGTGATGAAAGTGGTAAGTATTATTTTCCGTTTTAGATGTTCATTAAACATATTAATATTACGCATATTCTTGGAATATTATTATTATTATTATTATTATTATTATTATTATTATTATTATTACTACTACTATTATTATCGGTGGTTTCATGTTATATTATTGATTCATATTTTCGTAACATTTATATATTTTTATAATATCCACTAAGTATAAAATAGCCACTAGAGCAGTCCAGTTGGCTAAGGCACAGATTCGATTCCCGCTTGGGCTGATTATTACCTGGCTGGATTTTTTCCAAGGCTTTCCCCAACCGTAAGGCGAATGTCAGGTAATCTATGGCGAATCCCCGGCCTCATCTCGCCAAATAGCATTTCGCTATCACCAATCCCATCGATGCAACCTAGTAGTTGATACAATGTCGTTAAATAACCAAGTAAAAAAAAGTATGAAATAAAATTTAAAATCATATGGGGCTCACAGAACCCCGGAACATACTTTGAGAACTGCTGCTCTATGGTAATTCAGCAGTTGTCCAGACTGAACGAAGAGTGGCCTAGTGTGCACATACATTTTAGGAAATCGCCATCAGAGATAATAGCGATAGTGGTACCCACGATTAGAGTATCCAGCATTATAAACGGTAGGGACCCCTGCAATGACATAGGATGTTTTCAGAACATGTAATATGCTACTGTGACGTCCGAGCAGACCTAAAAGGCGTGGCTATAAGCACTATGGAGCTTTTGGCTCAGGACGTGAGACACGGGCAGTAACAGGACCTCCATGTCATTGGTTACAAGACACAACCACTGTTTTATTCCAGACATTAGGCTATTGTTGCAGTCTTCCATTACTCCATAGAATATCTCATTTTTGGGAATTAGGTACAGGTAATGTTTCATAAAACTCTTCTCAGTCTTCTGTTCATCCAGATTCTTCCATATAGCAGACACTGATAATTATAACTTCTCAATATGTTCATTTTCATTAACGCATTTCATTCATTCTTATTGTGAGCAAATTAATTTTAATTTGTGGTAAGATTGACTAAGTAATCTTCAAAGTGAAACTTACACTAATTTTATAAACTTTTATGTACGAATAAGTAAAAAAGACATGAATGTTCATATTACAACTATAATGTAGACGAAGAGTCATGAGAAACACGAGAATCTAAATTCAGAGGAGAAACACATGAACACAAAGTCTTGTTACACGTGCAATGTATACGATACATATTTCTCCGTAATTTCTGCCAGCTGACCTCTTTGTGTGTGTGAACATCTCTTGTATAAACCAAAGTGGTATATCCGGGATCTGTCTTTAGTACAGCATTGCATGATCTATTTGTGCACCTAAAAATATATACATAAGTTACTAAATTACTGTTATTTATAAACAAGTCAAATTAAAAAAAACGCATTGTCACATTTTGCGACTCACATGCAAAAAAAATTAAGTTCAATAATTCTTAAAATAAATAGATTTTTATGTAATAAAATCATAACATTTCTTTTACCTCCATTTGATGATCCCTTTTTTTGTCTCACGTGCCTTTCGATACTTGTATTGGCCAAATACTAAACAATGTTTACCTCTATTGGTTTCAGTCACAAAAAATTCTTTTTCAAACCTATATAAAGAGAAAGACAAAATGTCTCAATTAAGCAAGAACAAGTACATTATTCCAACAAAAAAAGCAAACAGAAATTATTAACAAATACTAGGATTACCAATAACACTGATAAGCAAATCATTTTGCTACAAAGAAACTGTTTATGTTTTTCAGTTCCCCACTATGGATATTTACAAAGCCCATATGTAATTTCGTTTCATCACGTCCAATTTTCTATTAAAAAAAAATAGGCGTAACGGTTTTTTCGAAATTCATGAAAATTTATAAATACTGAAATTAGTATATATATCCTTAGATAAATTATATTATTATTACGTTAAAACTGGGAATTTAGATATAATGGAATCACTAATTGTTATAAAACAACATACATTAAAAATTATGAACAAAGTAGGCCTATTCCTAAATTTCATTTTTCTTGCTTAATATTGCTAGGAAACTTGAAAAAAAAAATTCACTTCATTTCTACATTTATTCGTATGTCACTCCTTGAAACCGGTAGGTACAGTACAAATGTGTCTTAAATGTGTGTTTATTTTGTGAAAAGAAAGTCTCTTAAGTGGTGCAGTAAAATTACTTATAAATCAATTAATTATATAATATAATAATATAGATGGCCTATTACATTAATAATTACTTTTATTAATTTTATACTCTCGAATGTTATATCACGGTGTTAAAATATGTTTTTATAAATAATATACCTTATTTGACGTTTTGATATTCTTATTTATATTTTGAAGTTTTTCGTTCTTATTTCCAAAAATTACAGAAAAACCTTGCGCAATAGAGAAAATCTGAATACAGGCTCGGATACAACCTTCAATACCTAGAAGCAGTCATATAAGTTAGATTATCGTATTAAATTTATTTAAAAAAAAAGTAATGAACTTAGCCAATTTTTATGTTTTTTCATTTTTATTTTCAAAAAACCTGACGTGATACAGAAAATATGAATACAGATTCGGATTCAGGGCACTTCAGTTAACTAGAATCAGTAAATGTTTTCTCTTGTAGCAGAAAACATTTTTTTGAAATGCATATCAGTGTAATACTTTACAGCATATACGTGTTACTGACTTATAAGTGGGGGGGGGGGACTTTATTCAAGTGCTAATGTATTAACTAAAATCAAATTTGCATTATGGTATAATATATTTTGCCCAATTTATATAAAAATATAACCTTGACGCAACTTATAAAAGAAGACGAGAAAAAATACAATAAATACATAAAGATAAGTTTCAATTTATTCGTGCTCTATTCACTGTGTAAGTTGGTGTATAAGATTTGTAGGTGGTACTAGTGATTGTTGTCTGCAGAAGTAATATACAGTCCGAATATTTCTGTAAGAACAAAATATTACTCCAGTAACCTGTATGTGTTTGGGATCCATCAATGGTTTGTTAAAAGAAACAGGTAATGTAGAGAGAGGCAGAACAACAGGATAACCGAGGATTTGGAAGATGAAGTGGAAAAGATCAGACAGTCCTATTGAACTTGCAAAATCAATTTTGCACGACATTGTATGAAAGAGGTTAAAACTTCACGTGTAAAAAATTCAGCATCTCCAGCACCTTCAGCTGAATGATAAACTGAGAAGAGCTGAATTCGTCATTCACATGCTCCAACGTTTTGATGAACGAATTTCTTGGACAGCATTCTCTTTTCAAATGAAGCTATATGTCACGTTAATGAATGATGTGAATCGACACAACTTCCGAATATGAGGGTCTGAAAAACCTTCACATTATACAGGAATACTTCCAAAGCTCTCCCAAACTCATAAGTGGTGTGGATTAGGTGACATGTAATTGTGGGACTGCACTTTTTCATCGAAGCAAACATCACTAACAACATTTATCTGGACATGCTTGAACAGTTTGCATATCCTCAACTTGAAGAGATTGAAGCCACTGAACTACAGACCACATGCCAATATGATGGAGCACCATCATACTATATTAGTGACGTTCGTGATTTCCTGATTGGTGGATTGGAAGAATGTTCCAATACTACGGCTGGCAAGAAGTCCGACCTTACATCACTGGACTTCTTCTTATAGTGTTACGTGAAAAATATTGTCTACTGTGTGAAGATCAGAGATTTACATTACCTCAGAACAGAATCAGAAAGCAATTAGAAATTAATCCTGATGTTTTTGATACACTATGGATGGAAATTGAATTTTGTTAAGACCTATGCTGAGCTATTAATGAGGTTCATACCGAAATTTACTGAATAGATAAAAACTGAGTTGATGATTTTATCTCAGAAGTTCAATTTATATTGTACTTGTGCTTCTTATAAACAAGAATCGAAACCCCACCATTCATTCTTGGAAACCCTGTATTACACAAATTACTTCACTTACATTATTGAGGGAAAAAATGTAATTATAACTTTAAAGGACTATTATACTTGTAACAACAATGACATAGCGAAGCTAAAAGAATTTACAGAAATGCCAGATTCATAAATGAAATATGATGTTATAAAGCTTCACATACATCCGTCTTTTAGCTTTTTGTATAGATACCAGTAATTCCAGCAATAATTTAACATAATTATCTCAACTCTGTCTCTTCGACAAGCTGTAGAACTTTCATACCAATGTCAGATCTCCTATTTCACTAGGAGAATGGTTCCTCGACAGTTACACACTCCAGAAAAACATGTCTCATAGTCGAATAACTTTTTTAAAATTATATTTGTATACTTGAACTACAAAACCTAATAAAAACTTGGTTCTACCCAGGCAAGCAGTGTAAACGATTTAGAGGATTAGGCACATATATTTTTAAATCATGTAACATATACGCACAGAATTTTTACTTTAATTTTATGAAGACGAAATATTAATTTTTGTTTAAATTTAATTTTTAGTCTCTCCAGAAAATTTCATATGATTGTATTAAAAGTGTTTTCTCCAGACTTGTTCATGTGATGAGAGTTAAAATATATTCTTACATTAAGTAGGCATAGCTGATTTATTTCAAACTTGCATAATAAGCACAATGTTTTACCATTTTACAAATATAATTTTCTTTCTATTCACTATGTAAAATATAGCTCTTTTAGAATTACAGTCAACTCTGGATATAGTGAACCTCTGCAGACTTGCATATTTCGTTCACTATATTCGTAGTGCCTCTCCTTAAATGACAGAAATTAATAAAATTGTGAACAAGAAAATAAAATATTATTGTACATTTTTATGGAATGGATTACACTGTATACTGTTACTCACAGTTGATTACTTAAACTATGCTGTCGACCCAAGTCCGCTTGCGAGAGACCACGTTCAATGTCACTTATAATATTCGCCTCATCTTCCAAAGAAAACACTTCATGCTTCGATATTTTTATACAGTATATTCACTGTTGGAACACTAGATCACGTAGAAATGACAAACTCTGTTTATGGCATGACTGCGTATTCAGCCTTGGAATTTCCAGGGTCACTTAATGGAAACTGGGAGAGGTCGATGGAGTTTGAAAGCCATCGAAATCTTACCTTCATTTATGCTCTGGACATGATGTCCGTCCTCTTTTAATAAAAGAAGGCAATTTCATTTTTTGTTGTTTCGATGCGATCAGTCATAATGGAAAATGTTTCTGAAAACAAAAGGCAACCCTTTGATGGTGGAGGATTAGAAATAACAGTAGAGTAGAGTGCCTGAGAATAGAATGTCAACCCTTCGACGGTGGAGTGAGACAAGGTCATCATGCGTCACTTGGATTTACAGTACAGCTCATCATCTAGGAACCACTAATCCTACCTTTGTCCTTTCACTAAAGAAGTAAGAAACTTACAATGTTGTTCCCAAAACATTTTTTCAATTTCATACAAGAAGGTTTGACTTCAAATAAGAATTTGTCAGGATACAAGGTTCACTATAACCGAAGCGAGGATTCACTACAAACAGAAATATTAATGTACATTTTAATGTATGCGGGTCAGGACCAACAATTTAGGTTCACTATAGCCGAATGTTCACTATAACCAAGTTCACTATATCCAAAGTTGTTTGTATTTGCTATGGAAAAAGAAATCCATCAAGGATACATTTGAATTAGACAACTACCTTCTGTACAGATACTGCGAAGAGACTAATCTACCTCGACACAAGCATATCTTCTTCTGAGTACTGATGTGGGGGAGTAAAACATTGTATGGACAATATTTACACACTGAATGGCAGTAGTATACCTAGTACAGACCTGTTTTATATGATATTAAATTGAGATAAGGAAGAAGGAACATGTGAGCAAGCAGATGAGAATAATTCAAGGTGTATCAGGAACAAAGTATATTTACTCCATTTATTGTTTGAAAACTGCCATTCTAAAAAAAAAAAAAAAAAAGGATGTAGAAGAGACATTTTACCATATCACATAACTTGGCTAAACAATAGGTAGTAACAAATTCATTAAAACTTAGCAAAAGAAAAAAAAAAGCATAACATGGCATGACGTGACCATACATAAAGTAAATTTTAAGAAGTATCAGCCTAAGGGCTGGATAATTGTTTTGTTCAGGAGAGAGGAATTTTAAACGTTAACACTTTCAGAACATCTTCAACATGATTTTTTCGGGACAAAATAGTTCATAAATATATGCGTTACTACTTATGTGAAAAGATACATTTATTCTGATAAGGAATTAATCTCACGTTTAAGGGAAAAAACATAATGTTCCAAGTCTATAATATTATAACTAAACATTCTGATGAATAGCGTGGATGTCTATATGTACAGATAGTTTATAGAGATTTTATACAGAAACGATTTTTTAATCCAACATCTGATACTTGATTACACAGAAACATATAAACATAAAGTTGTCACAGCAGAAATAGAGTATAACCACAATTTTGTGTCTTCATTTTTACACCATTCACACCGGGAACACTGATACACAACAATCATTTTAATGTTTCTAGGTCTTAGGTAAAATTATATCAGTTACTTGAGGCACTTATTGCGATACTGTTTACTAGAATGATAGCTCTCAGAAGTGTTAGTATTACTTGTAGAAGGAACACACGAACATAAAAAGTTACTGTTCATTCCCCATCTTTTACATTTACAAGCTTTATGGAACACATTTCTTGCTAATTTTTGCCAGCTGATTTCTTTGTGGTTATGTATATTTCTTGAGTTATATAACGTAGTGCATTCGTTATCAGTCTTCAGCAAAGCACTGCAGTTGCTATTTGTACACCTAGAAAGAAGTTATTATTAAAATTTCTCTAACAGTAAAATGTACATAGCTATGTATATAATCTATTGATTACACTGTTTCTCAATAATTATGGAACATTACATAGAGATATATTCAGGATATACCTAAGATTTATTGTAAATGATACAGGGTATAAACAAAACGACATCATTACACTAGGGGATATTTATTCTTTTCTTTGCAATCACCAATGAAAGAAAGGTCAGCCTCAGTGGTCTAGTGGTTATCGTGCTTGCTCCTGGGCACAAGGTTTGTGGGTCTAATTCCAGTGGAGGAAATGAATTTTAAGCAGAAATATCTCAGTGTCACTTCTATTAGATATGAAAGCGAAGTTACTGACCTCGTGCAAGAGACATGTAAACAATCTACCTGTCTGTGAATAAAGAAGATTAAAACAAAATCCTATCTCCAGACCTATTAATTACTCTGATTTCAACTCTTGGCAACACAATACCATGATAACGATTATGGAAAGCTTTGACAGGCATCAGTGAGAATATATCCATTCAAATTCCCACTAACTGAGTGTGATAGCTCAGATGCTTGCATTCAGGAAGTTCTGGGTTCAAACCTCAGAGCCGGCCAACCTGATTGAGATTTTTTCGTTGTTTCTTCAATCTATTATCCTATATAATTTTCTAATAACAGAGACAAATGCTGGGTTGGTATCCAATTTCCACGAAAAGCAGATTCATAACCCTCTGACAGTAGTATTTCAGTAGTCCAGTCATCATAATCATTGCAACATTGCACATGAGACAGTCTGTGAGGTGAAAGTTTAAATATCCGGCCCAGAGATATATGGCAGTTCAGTTGGGGGTTTAAGTGTTCAGTTATCACAATAGATGTTATGTTGGTAGAGAGAACCTCGGTGGTCTGGTCAGGGTTTAAGTGTTCAGCCAATGTAATAGATGTCATGTTGGTGAGATAGTACCACGGCAATCTGGTCAGGGTTTAAGTGTCCAGCCAGCAGCTTGATGGATGTCATGATGGTGAGAGAGCATCTCAGGTTGGGGCGTCAGATGTCTTTGGCTTAGAGAAAATGTCGAACTACAGACAAAATGATTTCCAATCCATAGTAAAGTCGTGATATGACCACAACAGTTAAAGTGATTTACTTATGGCTTTTATGGAACCTGGAGGTTCATTGTCACTCTCACAATGAGCCCACCATCGGTCCCTATCCTGAGCAAGATTAATCCAGTTTCTACAATCATAGCCCATCTCCCTCAAATCCAGTTCAAGTGACTATAAATAAATAATAAAAAAAAACTCCCAATGATCCATGACCCCTTTTATATGTAATAATACCTGTTTATATACAGTACACCATACTACTGAAATGCATTAGTTGAAACAGATATCAATTAAACTGTGATTTTGTTGTCAATTGCTCAGCTAGAAACATGGAAAGAATAGAAGAATTTACCAAGATTGTGTATTGTTCCTAGATAGTCAAAGGTCCCGGGTTCGATATCCATCCTGGAACAATTTTTCCCTTTAACTTATTCAAATCAACTTTACAAGAAGCTAAATCTGGAAGCCTAGATCAGCATAACAACACACATGTGCGTTATACATGTAACACAATTAAAGTCACACATAGGGTGACTAGATTCACATCGATAAAAAAAGAAGACACAAAACTTCAAAAAGGAGGACATTGTTCGAAAAAAAAAAAAGAGGACAGAAAATATGTACTCTGGTTTAGGCTTATATCATACTTAAAAGTATTTTAATACTGTATAACTATTTTATTACAAAATAATTATGACAAAACTTAATAATAATGATTTTACAGTTACCTGCATATGAAAGTCAAGGGAACTATAATTACTAAAGAGGACAGAAAATATATTTATATTTAGGCTTGGAACTACATTATATTTAAAATTATGACAATATCTATTTTATTACAGCATACTTACGATAAAACTTAATAATATAAAATTATTTTACAGTTTGCTACATATGAAAGCCAATGGAACTATAATTATTATCAAAAGGAGGAGCAAAGAGAGTTATGATCATTAGCAAAGAGTATATTCCATCGATGCTGCTGTCACATACTGGCAAATTACTTGAAAAAGGTGTCAAATCAGATAATTTCAAAATATTAGGCATACAAGTTACGAAAAGGAGGATATTTCTAGATTTTTTAAAATCTGCCCAGACCCCGGATAAAGACCTAAAAAGGAGGACATGTCCGGACAAAAGAGGGCATCTGGTCACCCTAGTCATACAGATAGTATGCACTCTATGTTGAGCCATTGGCGTTTGTCAAACTCACTTGAGGTATGTGGACATAAAAAGGAAGAATTGGACCGAGATTGTGTATCATTCCTGGATAGCTCGACGGTAGAGTGTTGGCGCACTTAGCCAAATGTCCTGGGTTCGATACCTGTTTTTGGAACAATTTTTCCCTTTAACATTATTCAAGAATAGTTTATATGATGACAACACCTGAACAGATGTATGGCCTAATATCCCTATTCATGCGCCAAGTAGGTAACTGAAAGAAAAGCTTCGATTGGATTTGGAATTGGTGAAAAAAAGCAAAACAGAGATAAAAGGTAGTCTGGGTACCCCTCAATGTGTTCATAATTTATGGCTATTCCTATTACAAGCAGATCTCGGCCCTGAAAAAGACTGACTGAAATTTAATGGGTATACTGAAGAAGTATTAGCAAACATATCCACAGAATGGAACTCTCAAGTGTCAGCTGTGTGGGATAAAGAAATGATGTGGCATGAAATTACAATCGTGATTCAATAAACCTCATTGTTTAGAATTATACGTCTGGAGCAGAATATATTAAAAGCCACTATGTACAAGCTTCTGTAGGCAACTAAGGTTTAAAGGTTTCTTTAATTAAATCAGCACTTTAAATTTAAAATAAATAGACACAGTGGTTAAAGTGACTACGGCTACATTCCTGCTAGTTCTATTCTATTCCAATATAATTTGTGAACACAATTCACTTTGTTGTTGTTGTTGTTCAGTCAACTGTCCGAAGGCAGGTCTGAACCTCACAAGTGATACCAAGAAGGTACCACTTATGAGGCAACTAGGCCAGGAGATAATGGGGTAGGGTGGCCAGTTCCTTTCCCTCTCCATTGCATATATCACTGACTAGCTACATATTACACTAGTCAGACTTCAGATGCATACAAACAATTGTTCTTCCTCTGACACATAACGTCAAGTGAGATGTGCTGCCTGATAACACTGTACAACATGAAATTTGTCGTTTTTATAAAAATATATGTATTCGATGTATTTTGTGGTCGCAAAAACGAATCTGCAGTTTTTGTCCAGCATGTACTGTTTCTCCAAAATAAAAAGTTATTTAATGTTAGTGAAATGTTGCACTACTTTCACCTTATAGGATGCAACATGTCACTGGAAATATACTTTCCTGACAGCCATCTGGACTTCTTTCCAAAAAAACCTTGGTGCTGTAAGCAATGAACACGGAGAGAGGTTTCATATATCTACCTTCGAAAAGTGCTTCAGTGGAAGGTGGAATGCAAGTATGCTGACTGAATATTGCTGGTCACTCATCTGAGGGATTATAGAAGGTGTCTACAAACGTAAAAGATCAAAAAAGACATTTTAATTTGTGAATTTTGGCCAAACAAAGGTTGCTTTATGTGCTAGTGTAACAAATTTGTGTAAATAAGTGAAGTGCGTGTACCATAAAAATGGTATGTGTTAGAAAATTTTGATTTTCAGAAATGAATTCAGCACCTCTCATCTAGTTAAAATTACATAGTTTCATTTAAAGGACAGAAACGAAGTTTAAATTTGTTGTCCAGTGTAATCAATTCACTTTATTACGTCTTAAATACAGTATCTAGGTGCATATTAACTGAATGTGCTAGATCACTGGTTTTATATATCAGATACTCGAGTTTAAATCCTCCTGAATCCAAGTGGATCTTGTGGTGGACAAAGAGGATAGCGGGACAGATTTCTTTGGGGTATTTCCATCTCCCTTCTAATTCATTGCAGAAGGCAACAAGAAATTATTGCACTGAATCATATTGCTACAGTCAAATTAATAGAATTTCTATGGCTAATATTTCATGAAGGAAAGAACTTTTCAAATTCTTCCAGTTGGCAAGATCAATGCCTAAATATGAAATTGCTGATGGTAGGTTTGTAATTACTGTTCCTTCTATGTCATCAATAAGAACAAATGTATAGTACACATTTACCTTCTGTCTAGAGTTTCAGATATACAAATTAAATATACAGTGTCATTTTTAAGCTACGGTGTAACAACCTACAAGCAGATTGCATAGTGGTGAAGGTCTTCTCTAAACCTAGAGAAGCATGTTGCATGCATTTCATAATAAGGCATTTCTGGATGGTATTTCTAAGAAAAATCAGTATAGGCTACTGTTAAGTTATATGTGCTTTAAGTTCACATAAGTGATCTTCTAGGTGACTCCAGTTCGAAAAACAAGTTTGTCAGTTGCTGATAATCAGTTGTTCAGTGTGAGTACAATGTATATTAGATCAATAGTTATTTGTATATGATACTTATGTGAAAACTGGGCAGTTGGAACCAATAATAACACTTCACAGAACATTTCTTGAATTATTATTCCGATCAGAACATGCATGACATGCAAGACTTTAAATGAAAAAAAAGTAGCAGGTCTATTGTAGATAAGAAAACGAAAATCATGAGGTCAGAAGTAGAACAGAAGAGAAGTTAGATAAAACTGGAAATCTCTTTCATAATCTCATGCCATGTGATATACAGTATAAACGTTTGAAAAAGTTTAATAATAATGTGTATAAGTACAATCCCCACACTCAAAAGATACAAAAGATCATATTAGGAGAAACTTTTTTCTCACATATCCTTAACAATTTCTTCGTGTAAATTCGAGCTTTTTTAAGAATATGTCTGTTATGCCTACATGCAGGCAGAAAATATTTCCACTAACTGCTATGAAATAGAAGGATACTTTTTTAATGCATTAATAAAAATTCAACTTTATCACTTCTCTGCTGAGAGTTATGCCACATGGAACAACAGTAGTTGAAGATATACAGCCTAGTTGCATATTGTTGCACACATGAAAAATGGCACTGTACTATCACGAAAAAAAAATTAACTCACTTGTAACAGATATACAAATAGGAAGAAGCTGAAAATTAACAAAATTTGTATCCCCAGTAGCTTGTGTATGGTGAATAGAAAAGCCCATTTCTGGAGCCTTGTTTGTGCCCTTTTGTTATAATTTCAATAATAATGGAAAAAAGAAAATAGTAAATTCATGTTTATCAAAAAAAGTCACAAACCAAATCATTCCAACAAAATTATCGTTAACTATTATTGTGAAGTCAATCTGATGATAATTTTTATTAGATAAATTTCCAAACAGAAAAAAGCAGCATAAAATAAGGGCATTTAAAGTCCTCGCCCTTTCTTTTCCCAAAGTAGTCCTTATTTTCTCTAAGTATAAAAACCAGATTTTGGTAATCTATCAAGCTACGAGTATACCTTTCCCACAATCATTGAGACCTGAACCCAGAAAATCAGTGAGTTTCATCCTTTGAGAGTCAGATTTGGAATACTGATTCTTCCAAGCTCTCATCATCAAGATAAGGTCATTAACAGCTGAAGGAAGTAACTGCTTGAATTTGAAAATAAAACTAAATTCAGCAGGAGTGGATTAGTTACCCATTTTTGGAGTACAGTAGAACCCCAATTATCCGTCACTCTTATTAATGATTGGCAGATTATCCGACTCCTTTTGTTTTTCTTTTTGCTACAAAAATACAGTATATGAAGTACTGTGACTCTTTATATTAGTACCGTACGTATTTTTTCTAGAGAGTGTTATTAACTTATTAGTCAATACAAGTCTTTATCCTTACACAGTATGGTCTACTGTTCGAGTTGCCATACTGTATAACTTATATGTAAAATGTCTTCCACGGATGTTAAAAGAAAACGTGTTGTGCTAAGTATTGAAAAAAGTGCAAATAATCAAGTGATTTGAAAAGAGAAACTGTGGCTCATGGCAAATCAGAATACGAGATTAGAGTTAAACTGTGCTCGAGTATAATCAAGAATAAAATGTTTAAAGTACATAAATTCACAATATGAGACCTCCACTATTCCTATCTCACCATAAACAACCATAACATGGAGTTTGTTTGCCCGTTGACAACCAGATTTTGGCCTACTTTGAAGAATTTCTGATCCACTAACTAGTATGTTAAATACAAGACCACAGAAGAAATTACGAAAGTGTAAGTATTATTGACTTAATTCACGAAAATATTTTATGGTACGGATTATTCGATTTTTTCGATTAACCGTTCAGTTCACCCCTTTCATTAGCATGGATAATAGAGGTTCTACTGTATACCCTTCACACTTTAAGAAACACAGAAAAACCATGAGTAAGATGAGTGGTCAATGAGAACATGTCTACTGATTATTTAGGTTGATACTAAAGAGAGGAGGTACACGTTTAATTGGCGCCAATGGCTCTAACTAGTGGCTTGGCTTGTTTGCCTTGGTCTTTCAAGGGCTGGACCCAAAACAGATACATGCACTTAGGCATGCTTTGGCCTGTTGTGTGCCCTCAATGATTATCCAACTCCAACAGGTTGCCTGGATGGCATTCGTGAACCCAACCAGATGAGCATCTGATAAGCACCTGGGTCTCGAGATCCAAGTCCTTCTCATATCAGCATCAGAAACTCGTACTACCCCCAGAACTTCAACTCAGCCTAGTAAATTGTAAATAACAGATGAAATGAGGGGGAGTTGGAGTATGTCGGTGGAATGAAAGGGGAAATGGAAATATCCTGAGAAAAATCCTCTGCAACATCTGCTTTGTCCATCACAAATTCAATCATGACTTGATTGGGGATCAAATCCAGGCCATTTGGATGGAAGACCAGCGTTCTAACACTTAGTCACAAACATGGCATTATAATTAGGGCCAACATGGGAGCTAATATTGGCCAGAAAGATGGTAATTAATAGTGTCCTAACTTACAGAGAGACTGGGCCTGACACAGGGCATCACTGATTTGAACATTCAATGTCAGCCACTGACACTATTCTCACCACTTTCCAAGTCACCAGGAGCAGAATCATCACCATCAACTGGAGTAACCATTACTATTCTGATACTTTAACATTTTCATATGTATATTGTTTGTACCCTGTATCATTACTAGAAACCGGATTTTAAAGGGAATCCATTTTTTTTATTTCAACATGAAACATGAAATAATTAATTACGATGTTCAAAACTATCTTTCACCGACGAAATTATGTGGTTTTGACTTCCCTTTTTAGTCCATATTCCCTTTTTTCCCCTATTTTAAAAACATCTCTTATTTTGGTCCTTTTTTGACAGACTATCGCAAACATTTAGGTAATTTTCCTATATTTTTTTCGATAGGTCTATAACTTCTGAGCAAGTGAAAATAAATATCATTCTTCTTCTGATTCCAGATATTGAAAAACTAATAAAATGTCCTGATTTAGAGTTCAGGATAAAAAGAGAATTTTCACCTCTGGTTTCAGTTGATGTTGAGCGGTCATTTTCTGTTTATAAAGACATTCTGCATTCAAAGAGGCAGAATCATATTGAAACATATTGAAATGTTGAATGTGATCCAATACAACACTTTCCTTATGTTGTGAAGCGATAAATATAAGCTTGTGTGTGCTATGTGTATCCATGAATGTGCCGAAGTGTGTTTTCAATTAAAATAGCATCCTTTTGTGGGAGTAATATAGTCCTTTTTGAAGTCCTTTTTGGACTATATAAAATACAACACTTTCCTTATGTTGTGAAGAGATAAATGTAAGATTGTGTGTGCCACGTATATCCACGAATGTGCTGAAGTGTGTTTTGGGGAGTAATATAGTCCTTTTTCAAGCCCTTTTTTTGGCTATAACTTTCCCTTTTTTTGTCCTTTTTTGATGAAAAATTTTCCCTTTAAAATCCGGTCTCTAATCATTACATTCCTACACAAGAACATGCATTTTTACAATAATGAAGCCAACCACAGTTGCTAATACTCACATTATCATGCATGTGGCAAATGATATATTTGTATATCTGAAAGAACACTTTATTTATATCTGAAACAACACTAACTTTACTATATAGATACTATAATATAAAAAAAAATTACATAAATTGCTTAATATAATAATTTTTACAAACAGAACTCTTGCCATTTTAACATAGTAATTACTTTAAGTGGACATGTAACTTTTCAACTCCATTTTTACTTTTACTATTTTTTTTGGACTAGTGTACTGCACACTTAATTTTGTTCTTCTGTGGTATTACGTCAGACATTTTGAAAAGCCATGAAAAAAATTAAATATAAAAGGGTAATTTCAAAACAAACACTCAAAATAGTAGAATATTGGTATGAATAAAGCAATAAATACAAATATTTTATCAGCTGTAGCCTGACATTTAATACAAACACTCGTTCTTTGTTTCCTGTCATATCATTTTTTATCACAAAACAGTCTGTGTTTGAAATGCTGCGGCACCAGGTATCAACTCTCCTGGCTCAAGAACTCCTGATGGGAAACATCTCAAATGAAGATGATAATCTTCATATATGATCATATCAGTGCCATTAAGACAGATTTATTACCTGTTTGCACTGCTATTATATTATATCAATAGTACCATAATTTTCTGCAAAAACTGTGCTCGAAAAACATGTTATGCAAATCAAACACTGCAAAATACTTATCATTCTCTATGACAACACCCATCCACATGTCAATAAAGATGTTGATCAAGTAAAACACTCCTGCCTTCTCAGATCTAAGCCCATTAGTTTTAAACTTATTTTTAAAAGCTGAAAAGGTCCATGCAAGGAATTCAATTCTTGAGTGTGAAAGAGCTATCTATTACTTGACAATGGACACTCAACAAAATTGGGCGGCTGAGGGGTATCATGAATCTCCCAATATGCTAGAAAGTTATGGCTGAGAGGCAGAGAAATTACATCAAGCATTACATTAATAAAGTCAAAACAGTTTCATCATTTTATAGTAATGAGTAAAAAAAAAAAAAAAAAAAGTTCTTTTGAAATTACACTCATGATTCAATTAATACAGCAATTCTCAACCTATGGGTCCTGACCTACTGGTGTGCACTCACCTCCTGAATTTTTGATCCTGTGTTAATTCATTTTTCTGCCCTCAATAATCAGATTCAAAGCTACTTTTCAGATAGTTACAGTGAATTCAATTGGATTTGAGATCTATTCCTATATTTTTAAAGTTCAATGTTGTCAGTAAAACTAAGAGAGCAACAGTGAATTTATGGAAATTACAAATTACATATACATATTTAAAATACGCCTATATAGTATGCATCCAGAAGAACAAATGCTCGTGCCTGGAGCGGTTCCAATTACATAATATAACACTAGAAGTTAAGTAACATAATTAAAATTATAAGTAGAAATTGAGGAAAAAAATACTATATGAAAAAAAAAGAAAAGAAAGAAATACCTGTACAAAAAATGTTAAGTAATGGACAGTTTTAATTTCAAGAACTATAGTATTTAATTCTCATACTCAAAATTAAAGCTACTTAATTTGAATTCAGGTTTAACAACTTTATGGATATCATTAAGAAGTGAATATCCTGAACTTCCTGACAGGGTATTTGAATTTGCACATGCCATTTTCCACATCACGTTTATGTGAAAAGGGACTTTCCTCTTTGACTCAAGTGAAATAGACTTAATGCACGCTCAGATTTGAAACCTAAGTTAAATGTCATTCAGTCCAACATATACAAAGTTAAGCAAAAATAGTAGGCTTAACCTGGCACACGTCTGGTGAATGTAGAACATTTTACTTTAAATTTAAGCATACATCATAAACAGATCACATAAATTTAATTCCGTGAAGGTGATTAATGATTAGGATAACATCATTTCACAATTAAATATTTTTATCATTCTAACATTTACAGTTTTTGGTAGTTATTTACTTAGGTCTAGCATCTCTTCTGAACTACACAGTTTACTAAAAATGATGAGCTGAGATAAGATGATAAATGAGCAACAAAGAAATAAAAAGAGTAGAACAAACTGAAGTTACTTGGAAAATCCGCTTTGCATGCACTTCATCCACCTTATAATTTTATATCACAGGCTCAGCCTGGCATAACCACAATTTCTTTGGTTAGAAACTACAGCTGATTTAATTATTTTCTCGCTAACGTCAAATCCTTCACATTACCCATCACCAAGTGAACAGATGTCATGAGAGTATTATCCAACCATAGCATTATATATGTTAAAAATAATTATCAAAAAATTACTGTCTATAAAAACTAGTGCAATCCTAATGTGCCATAAGCTTTACAACATTAACTTACATGCAGTTCTAGATGGCAAGCAGCTATTTTATTATATATAAAGGCAATTTTATCACAGAATTATTTATTTTTCTTTCTAAATATTGTGCTGATTCCTGGTAAAAGTGATGAGCAACCCACAAAACCATGTGTCATTAATGAATTGCTGGAATATAATTCTAAACCCAATGAGATGATCCACACAGGAGTCAGAGACATTCATTATGGAAAAAAGCAACTAAAGCAATGGTTTCTAACTTCAGATCATGATCCAAATTAGAATTGTAATAGGGAGTCATATAGTTGTATATTTAATGAAATATTCGATAAACTCTAAAAAAAAATGATAAAAAATAAATAAACGAAAGAAACATAACAGTAATTATTAGTCTTTGAAATGTTCATCTTATTTCTGCATTCACTTTGTGCAAAGTAGTCACAACTTCCGTATTTTACGATTTTATTCTACTTATATGGTACTATTTAACTTCAATCTCAATAAGAAAATTACATTTGTTTCAAATAAATAAACTCTACTCAGTTTTTCCTATGACCATCACCACCATCATCATTATTTTTATTCAAAGTATTCATACGTCCAAAATATCACAAATTTACTTCATACATATTGATTACATAACTTTTAACACTGTATCACTTCGGAATATGTGTGATAAGAACTTTCTTGTGTTAAATTTTAACGTAGGCTACCTTGTTAACATGTTTCGACCTATTTTCGGACATCTTCGGAACTTCATTTCAAATTCTTTTATCAACTTCAATATATGTTTATTTAAAGCAGATAAAGCATTACTTTTTCATTTGTTATATTATTATAAATACTGCAGTTTTGTTTTATTCATTTCACAAGGTTTTATTTAGAAGCAAATTATCTGTTCATCTAGCACGAGTTTTTTTCATATATTTGTTCCTGTTATATTTTGTATATTTAATATTGTTCCTACAGATGCTGGATTTGACAAGTTACACAAACATGTGGAAATTTAAGTGATGTTCAAGAAAAGGGATTAATTCGGTTATAGTAATCATTGGCTATGTTTAAGGGTGAATGTCATTTGCATTAAGGTTGGGAATCTCTATTACCAAGATGTCAGAGTTAGGATTTCATTTAGGATGCTGATATTTTAAATCCAAGATTTGGACAGCTATCAATATGATGATACTACTATGCCAATAAAAAGTTATACATAAATTATTATTTGAATGCATTCTTGTGTCGCTGTAATAAAACAAATTTATTTTGTTATAACAAAAATACGTTTCAATATTATTTAAGTTCAGAATGTTTGACGAGAAAATTGTGATTCGTGTGCTTTTGTGTCCTTACTAAAAGAAAAAAAAGGAGAAAAAGGACCAAAGTGGAAACTCAACTACTGTACGAATGTATTGTTTCTAGAGCAAAGAGTTTTTATATTTTTATGTTGTCTTTCTTGTTCATATTTTTGACAAGACTAGTTTCTGCTGGTATATTTATGTAATTTAGTGGACATTGTTGTAGTGGAAGAATTTCAGGTTAAAGACTGAATTCGTGTTTCTGTTTAATTTGTGTGTTATTTTAGTAAAATCCGTCTTGACTCTTTAAGTTTTCTTCGAGGTGTGCTTTGTACTTTCTCCAGTAAGTGTTTTTGGGTATGCTTCGTATCTTTTCCTATTAACTAAGGCTGTTTTGTTCTATGTGATTGCGTAATGAAGTGTTGTTAGAGCTTGCATGACCAAGATAGGTGTGGATTTTGTTCCTCCTGTGATGATTCTGAGTGCTTGATTTTGTACCATTCAAAGTTGTTTATAACAGATTTAGAAGCAGTTACCATCACTTCAGAATTGTATTACAGTATTGGTTTTATAAAAATTTTAATAATAAAGATAAAGAGCACCCAATGAGTATTTAGTTATTTAGTCTTTGCTATATTGTGTCAAAGTCTTCTTCCTTTTCTCACATCGAAGGATATGGTATCATTCACACATTTTTACACATAACGAGCACACACAGTTGTTGCTGCAGATCATGGTATCGATTGTTGCTGCAGATCTTGTTGCGGAAGCTGTATATATAAATATTTTATATATCATATTTAAAGTGTCTTGAACTACACCATTTAGAACTAGCCAATCTTTTAAGTAATGATAGAACTTTTTTAAAATTTTTTAAGCAATTTCTTCAGCATGTTGTTTCCAAGTTAATTTTTTTATTTTTTAAGCAATTTCTTCAGTATGTTGTTTCCAAGTTAATCTTTTATCAAAATGTGTCTTACCCAGATATTTGATATACTGTATTGTTTATCTGCAATGACTTCCTGGTCAATTTTAATATTAATTTAAGGCAGTTTGTGGCATAAACAACTGACAGAACGTTTTGCTTGTATTAATCTTCATGTTGAAAGCACCCATCTGACATCTTCTGCAGTGCAATATTTATTTTCTTATTGATATCCTGCTGATGTCCTCATCCCTTCAGTTTGTTGTATCTCACTGGGTAGATCATTTATCATCTGTATCTATAGTGTATCCAATCCAGACGTTTGAGATGGGCTGGGCATGAAGCACGTATGGGCGAATCCAGAAATTCATATACAGTTTTAGTTGGGAGGCTGGAGGGAAAAAGACCTTTAGGGAGGTGGGATATGATGATAGAGAATGGATTAATCTTGCTCAGGATAGGGACCAATGGCGGGCTTGTGTGAGGGCGGCAATGAACCTCCAGGTTCCTTAAAAGCCAGTAAGTAAGTATCTATAGTGTATCCTTTATGAGTATGTTTGGGTATAGGTTGGTTACGTCAAATGTAGCTTATGTTGTACTGTGTATACTTTCATTGTCCAAGATCTTCAGGAGTTCGGTCTTAGAAGAGCAGCTTGCTTTCTTTGTGGGATGCATGTGAAAACATTAAGTGTTGATCATTTAGTTGTAATCCAGGGGGTACCATGTGGAGGCAATCTACTTTACTGGGAAGTTTATTTACTCAAAAATATTTTCAATAAAATAAGTACAACATAATTTTAATTTAACTTCTGAATGGTGTAGAGATTTAAGTTATTTTTAAGTCACGAGTACTCATCTCTTGCTTAAGTAAATAAAGTCATATATTTTAGGTCTGATTTATAGTTTACATGGTTTTGTGAATAAAAAGGGGGATTGCCCATCTCTTTGTTTCTTAAAGCAGACTAAACATCAAATACTATTCGATTACTTTGAGATAGCAGAAATTTCTATTCGGTACAGAAAAATAATAACTTTTATGTTATCAAAAACTGGATATTGTATATTCAATAATATACAGCATTTAGATCAAAACATATCTTTCACTGTGAATGGTGTGACTATTTAATAGCAATATTAAACATATTTTAACTTAAAAGATCTTTAAAACAATGTTGGTAAGTAATTTAGGCTAAACATTGTATGCTTGAAATATTGCGAACTTTCAAATAAATTTCCGGTTCTAATAACACTCAAAAAATACTTTAAAGACACAGAAAACAATCAATGTATTAAACTTATCCTTCCTTCATATAATAACTTCGCAGATACATTATAAAAACAGAATTCTGGGCAAAATATACTTACTTATAGTTAGTAAATAAATTTCATAAATCTCGTTTAGATTAACCTACCACCAAAACGTGGTAAGATATTACTTTTAATTTGTTACTGCATAATAAACCAGATATGAAAAGTCTACTCAATGAACCATTTATGCTATCTCTAAGAATCATTTTCTATACAGATACAGAGTAATCTATAGTATTTAAATTACCTCCATACGATGAATCCACCTCTTGTTTCACGTGCTTTTCGATATTTGTATTGACCACGCAACAAACAACGTTTCCCCCTATTGGTTTTTGTCACAATAAAGTCTCTTTCTATCCTATATACAAAGAAGACAAACATCAGTAGTTTCTAATTCCTAATTTCGTCATAAAACATAAGTCAAAATGCCCTTTACCAAATGCAGTATTTAAAAAAGCTTATTGTAGAACACTACACGACTCAACTGCAACACTTATTAAGCAACAGAATGGGACATAACAGAAATTGAAAGGGAAAAGATTCTATTACATTATTTTTTTTCCTTCTCGAGCACGAAAGAATAATTTATAGTGGATACTTATTTTATACACTGAATACCTTGACTGTCTTGTTTTATACAGGGTGTCCCATTTATTTTGACAACTCACAATAACTTTGTATGCAACCACCAAATGAAAAATTGTTTCATACAAAAAGTGTACAACTGATAGGGGGAAATAATACTGATGGAGAGGCAACCTTGTAGCGTTATTTATTAATGAGATACGAATACTAACATTGTTTCTTTAAATGACACTATGTATTTATTATTCAATATTTCAATTAAGCCCATAAAGACCTGTCCAAAAATATATCAGTGGGTCATTCTAATAAACAGAATGTTATTTTATGCCTTGACAGCATGATTTTGTACATAGTACGTACAAAGGAAGTGGTTGGCTTTAAGTTGGTATAAACAATACATAGTAGACCTACAATGCAGATACTCAGGGTCGCGTAACCCATTCCACATAGCTTTGGTTTACAGTAAACAAATGAAATCAAATGTAGCACAGACCACTCACTCAGTCATCAGTGTTCAGTGGAATAAAACCAAAGCTATGTATAATGGTTTACACGACCCTGAGTATCATCTGCAATGTACTACGTATTGTTTACACCACTTCACAGAAACTATGCCGTCAAGGCATCAAATAATGTTCTGTTTATTAATGTTCTATTTATCAGAATGGCCTATCGTGATACATTTTTAAAAAGGTCTTGACGAGCTTAACTGAAATATTGAATAATAAATACATAGTGGCAATACATGTTAGTACTCGTATCTCATTAATAAATAACGCTACAAGGTTGCTCACCATCAGTATTATTTCCCCCTATTAGTTATACACCTTGTGCATGAAACAATTTTTCGTTTGGTGTTTGCGTACAAAGTTATTTTGAGTGGTCAAGATAAATGTGATACCTGTATATTCAGTTTTTTAAGTTGAACGTAAGATAGTGTTTCTTGAAATTTAAATATCTACACTGAAGGCAATGTTACAATGGTTGTCCCTCAATATAATCTTCACATACCAATTTAAAAACAGACTATTAACGATAATTAAAATCAATGGTCAAAGTGCATGACTCGAACCATTTTGTCCATTTCGACCACTAATATTATACTATATTCTCCCAGTAGAATAATTAGAAGCAATACTCTGTTAATTTTTCATACTACAATTCTTATGACTACCACCCTCTCACTCCTGTGAATATCATGAACTGATGTTACATTTGCTGGTACAGGACTCATGTGATCGGCAATGTCACTAAGATAAAACAAGACAAACATTCAAGAAAACTCACAAACTGTCTTTACTAGATTTGTAGCCAGAAATGTTACTATTCTCTCTTTATGGAGGACTGTATGTAGTGACTGTTGTCAAAATAAGATACATATTACCAACATATACAATTACAGTAGTTTTTAAACACAAATACCGTACTTCACTTAAATTTTAATTACATCAAAACACATTTAATACTATAATGCTTTTCACGCAACTTAGTTCATGCATCTCTGCCACTCAGAACTCAGCGTTGCATTACGAAACCTGTCTGTATCTCTCTCTGTCGCAGATGCATATTATTATCACGTAACATTTATTTGTGAATCATTTCATTATTGTAATAGCTTACATTCCGAAGTAGTAATACAATCTGTGTTTACACTCCATACAAGTGAAGACATAAAATTAAAGTATGCACATATATTAACTTTTACACTCATTAGATTCGTAAATACAATGTTTTATGCATATGACTATTATTATTATTATTATTATTATTATTATTATATTAATATCATAGCCTGGGAAACCTTCTTCATCGAGGATATAAGAATGAATATACAACCTGACCTTACAACAAAGTAATGGAGGCAAGCTGCAGAAAACGAGAAGAAACAGAACCCAAATTCTATATCAGTGCAATGATCAATCGAAATTGAACCAACGCATCTCATGAAAAAATACATGTAGTCACCAGGTTCGCCATTCATGGCTTTCACCATAAAATCTGTACCATAAACCGGTTCCACCAACCTAACCAAGATTGTATCTACAATCAGTGCAATCAGAAATGTGAATGCTACCATTTAGCAGTGTGCAAAAACAGAACTAAAACCACTTAACGAGCACAGCAAAAGCTAAAATATCCCTCAATCATCCTAATGCTCTTTCGAGCACACCTTTCAACTATTATTATTATTATTATTATTATTATTATTATTATTATTGCTCTCTCTATGTTAGTGAAGTAAAATACAAATATTTTGATGTAGCCTAGTTACCTTCAGAATACTGTATCAGTGAGAGCAAAAATATGACTGAAAATTTCCAACAGAAAAGAAAAGGAGAAATCCTTCAATGATGCTAAATATCCTCTGGCAGAAATAAAAGTGTCGCTATCCCAGCAGTCTGGGTCATCAATAATATTTTCAAAAAATGAGATCAGTTCTGTCTTATTTTCATGCACCGCATTCACAATCCTAGAGCTGTAATTCCAACGCATAACTGACACTGTTGGAAACGCTTTTCTTGACTTCCAATGCATTCAATGCATTTGTTGAATGAGAAAAAATGAACAAAAACCACTAATGTCATGAAAAGTATTTTACATTCCTTTATAAATTGGACTGACTGTGATAGAATTAGTTTAATCCAATGAGCATAACAGTGGATGAAAAACGCACTGGGATATTTTTTTTTTCACTAGTGCTTGCAATCCATTTAAATGGCCAGAAAATGTTGCAGCCCGTCATATACTTGAGCTACGAGCTTGTCCTCACACTTAAAGTCCGAAAGGATTTTAAATACATGTTCACTTAACGCAACTGCAGAGCGATTATTGTTGACATCTGACCTGTACTAATCATAAGCTGACATCTCCTGAATTTCACCCTCTTTACATAATGAATGACAGTGGAAAGTTGAGATAATTTTGCAATATCCGTCATTTTGTCCAGCAACAAAAAGTGTATTTTTTACTTCTTTCTTTATTATGTCTAGAGTTACGTCACTATTACTTTCAATAATATCATTTTAAATTCGACTTGATGTACTTTTGAAAACTTTAGCGCTTTGTAAATGTCTGTCTAATTTGATATCATACTTGGATAGCACGTGCAAGAACTCAATATAGTTTCCCCGATTAATTGATTCACTGTGTTCGTTATGACCTCTGAAAGGTAGTTCTTGCTTTGCCAGTAAGAAAGTTATATCGATTAATTGCTTCATTATTTCTCTGTTAGTCATTGTGTTTCAAAACATCCGCCCTATGTTATTCACTTAGTTGAAAGTATATCCTTGTTTTACCGAAAGTTTTACATTTCGTTATTGCAGATAAATGTGATTGCGTCTTCTCATGGCGAATCTTTGCTTTGTGAAAATTACTGATATCAGAGAAACCTGTACTAATCCATACTCCTCTATTGGTTTCAAAAAGAACACAAGGCCAGCAAAATAATTTATTTTTCGATTTACATGCAGTTAGCCATTCTGAAGATTCGTAATATTGAATTTTGAAATGACGCACACAATTTTTCATTTTTGTACTCATGGAAACGTCTGGAGCAGGTCTACCTTTTATGTTAATATTTTGCTTTTCTTGAAAATTTAAATTTCCAAACAAAGTACCGAACCAATGCTTAACAAATGGTCGAAAACACAACACTGTGACTGGTATTGCTCCCGGATGGCGACGATTCAGACGATGCAGTTGGTACGAGCTGCACTGGACTTGCATTTCGAAACAAGTCCCTTTCCATGTTTACTAAACAGCGTAAAACATACATGTTACACTTCACAGGCACACTTTCAGTACTTAACTGATACTGCACAAAAACAATAAACGTACTAATATATTCTTTCTAACAAGAATGGAGACACAGAAACTGTTTACCAGAACGTCCGACCATATTTATTGTTCATGTAGGCAAGGGAATAGCTTTAAATCTATTAGTCCAGTGCAAGCTCGAGCTGACTGGTTCCCGTGGACTGGACGAGTCCAATTCTACAGATGTTGAGCACTGAGGGGAGGAAACAGATTGAAGTTGTCAATTTGTCATGTCTAGAAACTTTTCAAAATTCAAACATAAGATGTAATAAATTTTATAAGCTGATGATAGAGGACTAGGCTAGTTCTACTAGTCTATTAATGGCACGCCACTGACAGTAACAGAGTAGTAGCACATTTAACAACCTTTAAACTGCAGATGTAATTCAGCAACAAAATTAAAATGGGCAGTAGCAGAGTAACAACCTTTCAACTGTAGATGTTATTCAGCATTAAAATTCAACTGGACAGTAGCAGAGTACTAGTACCTTTAACAACTTTTCAACTGTAGATGTTATTCAGCATTAAAATTCAACTGGACAGTAGCAGAGTACTAGTACCTTTAACAACTTTTCAACTGTAGATGTTATTCAGCATTAAAATTCAACTGGACAGTAGCAGAGTACTAGTACCTTTAACAACTTTTCAACTGTAGATGTTATTCAGCATTAAAATTCAACTGGACAGTAGCAGAGTACTAGTACCTTTAACAACTTTTCAACTGTAGCAGTTATTGAGCATCAACATTCAAGTGGACAGTAATAGAGTAGCAACCTTTCAACTGTAGATGTTATTCAGCATTAAAATTCAACTGGACAGTAGCAGAGTAGCAGTATATTTAACAACCTTTCAACTGTAGCGGTTATTCAGCATCAAAATTCAAACAGACAGTAATAGAGTAACAACCTTTCAACTGTAGATGTTATTCAGCATTAAAATTCAACTGGACAGTGGCAGAGTAGCAGTATATTTAACAACCTTTCAACTGTAGTGGTTATTCAGCATCAAAATTCAAACAGACAGTAATAGAGTAACAACCTTTCAACTGTAGATGTTATTCAGCATTAAAATTCAACTGGACAGTAGCAGAGTAGCAGTATATTTAACAACCTTTCAACTGTAGCGGTTATTCAGCATCAAAATTCAAACAGACAGTAATAGAGTAACAACCTTTCAACTGTAGATGTTATTCAGCATTAAAATTCAACTGGACAGTAGCAGAGTAGCAGTATATTTAACAACCTTTCAACTGTAGCGGTTATTCAGCATCAAAATTCAAACAGACAGTAATAGAGTAACAACCTTTCAACTGTAGATGTTATTCAGCATTAAAATTCAACTGGACAGTGGCAGAGTAGCAGTACATTTAACAACCTTTCAACTGTAGCGGTTATTCAGCATCAACATTCAAACAGACAGTAATAGAGTAAGAACCTTTCAACTGTAGATGTTATTCAGCATTAAAATTCAACTGGACAGTAGCAGAGTACTAGTACATTTAACAACCTTTCAACTATAGTGGTTATTCAGCATCAACATTCAAGTGGACAGTAGCAGAGCAGTAGTACATTTAACAACTGTAGATATTATTCAGCATCAAAATTCAAATGGACAGTAACAGAGTAGTAGTAGTAAATTTAATAACCTTTCAACTGCAGAGCTTATTCAGCATCAAAATTCAAATGGACTGTAGGAGAATAGTAGTAAAGTAGAACCCCGATTATACGACACCCTATTAACCGATTGACAGATTATCCGACTGTCTTTCGCTCATTCTTTTGTAGCAAGAAAAAAAAAAACATATGAAGTACTACTGTACGTTATATTAGTACGTATTTTTTTTCCTAGAGAGTGTTATTACAAGCCTTCACACTTCAAGTTTGGTCTACTGTTCGAGTTGCCGTACACTACAACTTTAAATAAAATGTATTCCATGAGTGTCAAAAGAAAACTTTTTGTGATAAGTATCGAAAAATACATATAATTGAGTGATTTGGGGAAAGAGAAACTGTGGCTCATCTCGCATCAGAATACGAGACTCATGTTACAACTGTGCGCGATTAATAAAAATTAAGGATAAAGTGTATACAGTACGCAAATCTACAGCCATTATAAGGAGTTTCCTTGCCCCTTAAAAACACGTCCTTGACAACCGAACTTAAATTAGTGAACTTCTGATTCACTACCTAGCATGTTAAACACAAGACAACAGAGGAAATTACTAAACTTCAAGTATTATTCACTTAATTTACGAAAATATTTTATGGTACGGATTATCCGAATTTTTCGATTAATCATTCAGTCCATCCCCTTCATTACCACGGATAATAGAGGTTCTACTGTATATTTAACAACCATTCAACTGCAGAGGTTATTCAGCATCAAAATTCAACATGGATGAGAAATGAACAGCAGAAGTAGTAGTTGTTTATTTAATTATCTTACGACAACAGAGATTCTTCAGCATCAACATTCAAAATTCAACGTGGAGCCCTCCATCAGGAGCAAGGTTCTTTCATTTCATAAAACTATTTAACAATATTAAAATAAACAGAGTAATAACAGCAGATATTTTCTGCAGCTCATTTACAAAAAGATGTTCATAGTACGAAAGGTTGCAACTATTCTTTTTAGCAGCCATATCTATTTTAAGAGGGAATAACGGGCACTGATAAAATACCTGACACTAATGTGTAAAGGGAAGCATCTATCTCTCTCTCTTTCTCAGGAGCAACAGTATTTCATTTTCAGGCAAAGTTCTTTATTGCAAAACTACCTCCTTGAAAGCATGCACTAGTCTCCAAACATATTACTTTCAAATAAGACCTGTTTCTTGGATTCAACTTGCAATGTTATACATTATAATATATCATTTATCAACAATATGAAAACAGGTATTCAAATTGTAGTCCCCAGCACCAATGCAGACATATTAAATATTTATGATGATATAAATAAAATGAAATATGTGTATCATTGAATCATTGCTGAGTCCACAAATTTATTTGGGTATGACAGTGTTTGGGTCTACACTGCCATGGACCAAATATGAGGTGCCAATGGTTTCATCTTACATATGAATGAGATTTTTTTTTCCACACTTTTTGAATCCTCCTTTAGGTATGTACATGTGTGTATGTTGCTCCCAAGAAATGTTTTAATACAGTGTTTTCCAGTGAACATTCTGGTGTTTCTATCCCCAGGTTCCCCCACTAACACTGCTGCTCGACAGATTAAAACTTATATATTATGTCATATCAATAATATTCGGTATTCACCCTCGATACAGTAGCTGCAAGAAGTGTTGTCTATCTTGTGTAATACTTAATTTACATCATATCATTCACGTTTCCTTAAACCTATTTACTAAATTTACCTAGTAGCTATTGTTTTTCTATATGGAACTGGGCGACCATTAAATTTACATCTAAAGCTTTTCCTTTTTCTACTACACAATTTCTTTTTCCATACGTACGTTTTCAAAATGTGTACACATTCATGCATTGAATATGTTAACCACTGCAAAACACAACACACTATAATAAACTGCACTTAATTTTAGCTGGCTCACGTGTCTTCACTGCAGACAGACTGACACTGCTAATTTCAGAGGATGGGGATTCACCAACCATGTAACGTTCATGTGATAATCTCAATCTCTCTTTTCCTCATTCCCACTCTCTTGGTACGAACACAATAAGACTTTATGCATGGAAGAAATAACACACACATCAGGAGTGATGAAGTAAGCTAAACATTCACCAGCCATGCAGATAAGGGGAGACGAACTCGTAAGATTAATCAAATCAAGAATAGTCAAGCCAGCATCCGTAGTTGGTTATTCATAAAACTGGGATCTCCAATTTTTTTAAATTTAAGTTTATTAATATAACATAGTAAGTAAGTTTTAAACTGCAAAGTGCTGTGAGTTTGCAGATGCAAGCAGCGATGGTAGTGGGGGCAACCTGCCACTGGTTGACCACCAGGAACACCCAATGGGACTCACTACACTTCTTGTAAGTTAGTTATCATAGCAATAAACCACATCCAGCCGTAAGTCACAATGAAGAAAATATATTTCACACTATGCCCCTACAAAATTTTGTTCACCTCACTTTGTAATTCTGTTGGATTTCGATCTTTTAACAATATGACTCTTTATCTATTTAAGCCTGAAATCAAAGTGAAAACCATTAAGGCAAATTAGAGTGGCATAAATATTACCTTCTCTTTCTTGAAAATGATTTCACAAATAACATTTTCAGTTTAGTCTCTGATGTTTCAATTACATTTACTGATGGTGATGCTGCCAAAGAATAATTACTTGACAAGAAAATAAAAAACCTATATTCTATAAATCTTATACATTATATAAACATGGAAACAAAACATAAGTAGCATCTTCTTTGGTACAAGTTCCGTGACCTCAGCAAAATCTTTCATTTTCCATAGAATTGCATGTTTATTATTACGTAGCCTATTAATAAATGAACAGTTGAGAGAATTTTTAGACTGTTAATATCAGAAGAAGTCGAAATTAATAAAATATTTGGAAAAATAATTTCAGATTACTTTTGCAGATGTAACGATTTATTTTAAGAGCTTTGAGGTCAAAATTACATTTTTTTTTTACCTTAATCACAATAATTCTTTTGTGCTCTAATACTATGACATCAGCAAAGAACAACAATAAACTGTAATTAACTGTATGGTAACACTATATTTTTCTCAATTATTCATTTAAGTAATAAAAATTGAAAACTACGAAAAATCCTTAAATAATAAATATAGAATTTTGTTACTTATAAGGAACATTACATTTATAAATGAAATTTGAAATAATTCCAAATTTATGATGATATTATATACAGAACTGAGAAGATTAAAATTATATTATGTATATTTTTCACAAAAAGCTACACATTTCTGAAAAAAAATCCATGCTATATGATTGATTAAAGAATGCTTTAAGATTTTTCGAACACAAATATAATTTAAATTCGAATGTAATAAAAAAGGATATAATAATTGATATAAATAGCTTCTTAGTATTTACATAACATATATTTAGCACTAGTGTTGCAGATTTTTACAATTAACAAAATTAAGCAGTTATTTCTATAGAATCATCAATAATTAATAAATTAATATAATAATTGAGTAATTAATTAGTATCCTTACTGATTGTCGCAACTGTTGGATTCGTTTCTACACAGAGAGTGATTCAAAATAGCTGCCACAACAGATACAAATGGTTGGTTGTGTATGTGTGAAGGGGACATATTAAGATAAGAAACTCATGATCAGAAACACGTAATTGTGTTATTCACAATTACGAGGGGGATCCAGGAAATAACGACCGTTTTGTTGTAATAATTAAAAAAAATATATTTATTTGAAAAAACAAAGTCTGTTACATAACTGAAGCTTCCTTTACTTCTCTACATAATCACCACCTACATTTAAACATTTGTCGTATCTGTTCACTAGCTTTAGAATTCCCGTGTTATACTCCTCTGCCGCCAGTTCATTAAGCCAGGTGTTCACTGTCTTCTTCAACTCTTCATCACTTCCAAAACGCGTACCACCCAGAAAGTCTTTCAGCTTAGTGAAAAGGCGAAAATCGCTAGGAGCAAGGTCTGGATTATAGGGCGGATGATCAAAGATTTCCCAACCGAATTGATCCAGCAATTCTCGAGTTGAAGCAGCAGTGTGCGGGCAGGCACAGATTTTGTGGTAGCCAAGATGTTGCGACACAATTTCACCAAGCAAAGAACGAGAAATGTCAGGAAAGGCAATATGCTATTTGTCGAGTGATGTGCGCCTGCTTTGCAAGATTCTGTCGTTCACTTTAGTCTTCAGGTCTTCTGTGATGAGTGATGGGTGTCCGGGTCGAGTTTCATCGTGGACATTTGTTCACCCATTGTTGAACATTTCGCACCATTTTCTCACATTTCTTTCATTCATTACAGCATCACCATACACTTCTTTCAATTGCCGGTAAATTTCTGTAGGTTTCAAATGTCGGGCATTCAAAAATCGAATCACATTCCTCACCTCACAGTCGGCGGGATTATCAATCATGTCGTTCATTTTGAAGTAACACAAAATGCACAATGGCGACTTGTTGCAACCAGTACTCACAACATTATGAGAACACATGTTAAGGAAGCCAGTTGACCTACAAACAAGGAAGGGGAGTCAGCTGCGCGGCGGGTATGCGCGAACGGTCGTTATTTCCTGGATCCCCCTCGTATTTACAAGTTGTATCTATCATTATGGCTATGTGGATAGCACATTCGCTCCCCAAACAAACAGTCCGAGGTTCGATTCCTGGCATGGGCAATGGAAGAAATTTATCTTCAGTCCATTGGACTGGCTGTTTGTCTGTTGCCTTCTGATTGTCCTGTGATATCTCAACAGTCAGCCAATCCCATAATGAGGAAGATCCGCATTTATGAGATGTTTAGTGTGTGATGCAATGACTCACCATTCACTACCCATTCTGATGTGAAAGCTGGATAAAAGGGAAGGTAAAGCAGAATAAGAAAAATGTCTATAAGAGTCATTCCACGAAAATATCAACTTCCATGTCCATTTTCGAAACTATTCAAACCGCATCATGTGATATATCCACGAAATCCTCAAACTCTCTACTTTTCGGATATGAATATCGTTTTTGCACGAGAAAATGGATATTGAAGTAAATTTAAAGAATTACAGTGGAAGTAATTCATATTGCGAAAGTTGGCAAAAATGCATTACATTTACTGATTAAATTTCCAACTTCTTTACTGTGTTAATATTTAGGATTTACTTAAGCTGACTAGTTTCGAAGTCTTGTTCTTCATTGTCCAAAGCATAGTCAATTATTTTGGACAATGAAGAACAAGACTTCGAAACTAGTCAGCTAAGGTATATCCTAAATATATATTAACACAGTAAAGAAGTTGGAAATTTAATCAGTGATATATAAGTGTTTAAGTTTAAATAAGTTCTTAATACTTAGGAATTATAATTTAATAACATAACTAAATTCACAAGTAACTTTAAAACTTTTCCTGTCATTAGGGTGCCTGTTTGATCAGAAAATCTTGTGGACTGCAATTTCTGCCACTAATATCTAAACATTACTTTATTGCATCATGTCCATCCAGAACGAAACTAATGTTTTTTCTCTATAGAAAGTTAACTGTTTAAAATTTTTTCCTTTAAACTTTATTTCCTCTTAGCAAATGTAATTTGTCATAAAAAACTATATAAGTGAGTTTTTAGATTTTTTTTCATTTAAGAGAACTTTTTGGAAATTGAATATGCGTCATGTCGAGAACAAATATCCTACATTGATTTTCGAGACAGAGTAATTTTGTCAAACATACGTATTTGTTTAAATGAAGTAATATAATCGGATCATATTAATGCTGTAACAATATCACACTTCTCACCTTCCCTTATCCACCACTTGTTCACTCAAAGTACGCAATGTTCAAGTAAATAAGACAGGATCAACAGTAGATTGGCTTGTTTGGAACATGTCATTATCAAAATCAAGAAACAAATCGAAAGAAACTTGCATTTAAAGAGGAATTGAAGGAAAAATAGTTTTTTCGTGAGTTAATTATACATCCATCATGAATAATGCATGATATTTAAAATGAGAATCAAATAACAGAAAAAGAAATCAAATTAAAGAAAAATGGAAAAGAAACGAATCAATATATGGTACGGTACATTAAAATAAATTAAACTGATCTTTGCTTTAGTTTAGTCCACTGTCCATCTCTGAGCACCAGAACATTGAACATTTTTTAGCATAATATAGCTTACCTCTTGTCGATACATATTATATCAATTTGGAAGAATAGCTCTTTAAAGATGAAAAACAGTAAAGGTAGCAGAATTGGTACCTTATGCGAGATCATGGATATATTGAAAAAGTTGCTTCCAAGTTTATCATTCACTGATTTGTGACAAAGCATTAGTCGTTACATTTAAGGAAAATTCGTAATTGTGCTGATGGTGAAAACATTATGATGCAGGTAGATGTCGCAGAAAACTACGTAGTTCAATACCAAGACGAGGTACAGAGCGCACATTGCTATTAGGATCAAATTTCAATTTTCACAACTGTACTGTGGCTAAACGACAGAATGTCGGACTAATTATCTCATGACAAGCTTGTAGTATCTTTGTTCATTAACTATAAAACCACATACCCTTAATTCAAAATAATAGAGAAACATTAAACATTTCATTTCTTCCCAGATGGAGCTGCCTCATAACTCAAACACCAGTTCAATTTTATGTAAGAGTATTTGATAAGATAATTAAAAACGTATGGACACAATCGAAGATATGGATGAAGAGGTGCGATGTAGTGTGAATGAACTTGGATTCTGGGAAGAAGATGCTGCAAATAGAGAACTCTGGAGAAGCAAAATGAAACATTCTTAGTAGAAACTTTTCTTTAAAAACTATTTGTAAGATTTTGTATTTGTATTTTTCGGCCAATGATGTCCAAACTCTGAATAAACTTCTTCTTCTTCTTCTTCTTCTTCTTCTTCTTCTTCTTCTTCTTCTTCTTCTTCATCATCCTCGTCGTCGTCGTCATCGTCATCATCATCATCATCATCATCATCATCATCATCATCATCATCATCATCATCATCATCATCATCATCACTCAAAGTGCCTATCATCAACTTCTTTGGAGCTTCACAACATACTGTTTTTAAAGACATTTTGTATAGTCTGTACTTTGCTGCATAACACAGTGACTTTGACCATATCTTCCAATATTGAAGGTAAGAGAGTACTGCACCCAAACTGAACAAAAATAAATAAATGCACTTGAATTCCACAAAATTGGCAAAAAATTTCCATATTATGTTTGTAACAATGTGTAATACTACTGCAAGAAGGGAAGTATGTCTCTCAGGCACAGAAATAATTTAAAATGTTGACATCCTTTCACAAGTGTGTTTCTGGACATGCACTCCCCTATCTAAAAACCCTTCTCTTGTGACAACCATTTACACCTATTTTTTGCAACTATAATGAAGCACTCCACATAATGAAGCACTCCACACACTACAGGTACTCCACAATGCAGCTACTAATTTCGTGAAAATTAGACGTAACTGTGATTTAATAACTCTCGTCATTCACTGAAATACATTCGTAGTATAATGAATTATGTTTATAATCATACTGCAGAAAAAATTAATTCAAAACTTCAATAATTATGCACAGCATAAGAAACTTGCTAATGAAAATATGTCCATTCTGAGTAATTATTTCATAGTTTTATGTAACACTATATTAAAATCTTCCTCATCTTCTCACATTCTATTTCTATGGGTGAGAAAAAAATTTATTACATACCCTAACTTGTCACAATTAACGAGAAAAAAAAACAATATTGAAAGTTTCAAACATTATAACGACTTCTTTAATGTTAGATTTCGATTTCAATTTCACTCCATATGATACAAAAATGTTTCTAAAGTTAATATTCTGTTGACAGCATATGTCTCATAACAATTATTATCTTCCTTGATATATATATTAACAGAGTAAACATTGGAATCTAATGTCTAATACAAGATGTTACACAATTTCAGCCATGTGCACACAATATTGGTTAACTGTTTCTGTCTTCTCAACTTGAATATAATCTTGAAGAAACAATGTTCTTAAATTTTATAAAATCAGACATTAAATTAAGGAAGTGCCTATAAGATTAACAATGTTAAGTCTGATGAAAATCATGAAATAAAGAGGGCTAAAAAAATTATATAATTTAAATAGGAGAAATATTCAATATATATAATATAAAGTTCTGTAACAAAATACTTCTTCTATTTCAAAATAGCTTCAACCAACAGTATATATGACTCATTTTCTGACGAGAGATTTCAATTATATACAAGCACACACAATATTTTATGTAAGCTACATAAATTCAGAACTTCATGTGTCATTAGGGACTTTTATATGGAATTTTGTAAAGCATGGAGTAATACACAATCCCACCATACAGGAAGAACACTGATATCTTGATCGTTTCTGTTTTGTTGCAGTTGAACACAATCGACATCTCCTAAAACTGGAGATTCTCTCAGGTAAATGGGATCCAACATCACTGAATCTTATCTCTTCTGGCACTCCTAATGGTCGTCCACATTTTATATATGTCTTTTTCACACCATGGTTGAATACTTCTCGTTGTGCTTCTGCTCTTTTGTAGCTTGGTACAAGGGCCCAACTCGGAGCCCAACTGGAATGTTGCACATGAAGGTACATGAAGAAAGGGATCTTAAATTAATTAATTAAAAAAAACTTTTTCAAAGAGTTCATAAAGATATAGTTTCGTAATCATACACATTAACATGCAAATTGTTTTTAACTGACTACCAGGTAATAAATAAATGTAAAAAAAGTTAACTTCAATTAGAAAATAAGAACTGTATTTCATTCTTAGGTGTTTTCATTTATTGGAGAAATCATTAAGAAAAAAAAATTCATTCAAAACAAAGAATAATAGATTTTAACAAAAAAATACTGAATTATAAACTGCTCAATACAATTTCATTAACAGATTAGTTTATTTTGAAGAGAAGATTTTAACTTATAATAGAATTCTGTTTAAATTTTTCATTGCCTTAAAAGTATATTAAAGTGACCTAACAACTTTTGAAAATACACTAATAGTATCTTAAATGTATTACACAGAACTGCATAAATTAATATTTGGAGTGTATGCTGCTAACCCAAGTTCGAATCCCAACAGGCCCAAGTGGAATTTGTGGTAGACAAAGACAGTGCTTGGTGGTAGATTGCGGAGTATTTCTATTCCCTACCGATATTACACCATTGCTCTATTAAACATAATCACCATGCAGTGCTATGTAGTTTGCCTCACAATGTGCAGAGGACAATGCCTATGGCAGCAAAATAGAACTACAGCTTCAGCACGTCACTCCTAGATGAGGACGCTTGGATAAATTATGAAAAGACAGGTACCCACCATTGGGTAAAAAAAAAAAAAAAATTAAGCAATGACACTTCTAAGTTTCTGCTTACACAGTCTTGATTTCTCGCCTACTTTCAGGTGCCTGACTCTCTGAGCATGCGCATTTCATTTTTTTTCTCCAAGTCAGGCATAGGAAAAAATCGAGCTTTGCATCAATTCCATTCCTGTCCATTCCATTAGGAACGTGTTGATTGGCTGTTCCTGAACAGCTGGCACGCATCTATCTCTGCCGTCATTAGCATGTTTCTCCACAGAGCCCTACAGTGTGCTTGCCTCTCTCACCATGGTTCAAGAGCAAGCGGCTTTCCTTGCTGCTTCAGCAGCAGTGGCATTATTAGTTGCAGCAGCTGCCTCAAAAAAGAAACGAACTTGTTGGAAAAAATCATGGAGAAAAAGGAGGGAAGAAGAAAGAAGTTATCAATTTTTAAATAATGAAATGTGTTTAGAGGATGTCTTAGTGTATGAGAACTATTTAAGAATAAGTGAAAGTAATTTCAATAAACTTCTCAGTTACGTGGGAAACTCACTTTTATTAATTTGTCAGACAGAATAATATATGTAATATTGACAATATTTGAGAAGAAAAATTCGCTCCGGCGCCGGGGATCGAACCCGGGTCCTTGGTTCTACGTACCAAGCGCTCTGACCACTGAGCTACACCAAATTTAATCCACAGCACCGGATCAAATTCTCCTCCTTCAATGTTACCCTTTATGGCCTGACTCCATGTTAGGCATATATGTTGACGTACTGTATATGTCCAATGTCAACTGCCATTATACAAGGAGCGCACTCAGCTGAGTGACTTGTTTGGCCGGGAATCCGCAGTTAAGTGCACAGTACAAACATATGCACTACTAGCTATGAGAATATTATAGATTTATTAATTTGTCAGACAGACTAATATCTGTAATATTGACAATTAATATTTGATATAGCTAGTAGTGCATATGTTTGTGCAGATTACTGTGCACGTAACTGCGGAATCCCAACCAAATAAGTCACTCAGCTGAGTGCGCTCCTAGTATAATGGCAGTTGACATTGGACATATACGTCAACATATATGCCTAACTTGGAGTCAGGCCATAAAGGGAAATATTGAAGGAGGATTCGGTCCGGTGCTGTGGATTGAATTTGGCGTAGCTCAGTGGTCAGAGCGCTTGGTACGTAGAACCAAGGACCCATGTTCGATCCCCGGCGCTGGAGCGAATTTTTTTCCTCAAATATTAATTGTCACTTTAAAATGCAATACATGTATGTATATGAAGAAGACAATTTCGTCTAATGAAAAGTTATGTGCCACATAAGATTTCTAGTTACTGGTGAATCATACCAGAGCCTGGGATAACAAACACGTCTGTCCAAGTCCTTCCTGATTAAATAAATACCACGTATACGTGAAGTTATGTACAGCTCTTCAAAAGAAGAATACTCGAAGATTTTTTTATATTTGAAGGAATCATAAAGGGATTGATAAGAAAACTGTTGAATGGTTAATGATAATACAATTATTATCATCACCATCATCATGACACATTTATTAAATTACAATATATAAGGTCTTGTAGCACATATGGGCGAATTCAGAAATGCATATAGTGTGTTAGGTGGGAGGCCAGAGGAAAAAAGACCTTTGGTGAGGCCGAGACGAAGATGGGAGGATAATATTAAAATGGATTTGAGGGAGGTGGGATATGATTGTAGAGACTGGATTAACCTTGCTCAAGATAGGGACTGATGGCGGGCTTATATGAGGGTGGCAATGAACCTCCGGGTCCCTTAAAAGCCATAAGTAAGTAAGTATAATCTTGCAGTGTAGGCTTTCACGGCCGGAGTCTATAGATCTAGATTCATTTTCCGGGCTGAGAGGCCGTGGTCTATTGGTTAGTTTTATACCAGATGTTTCGTCTGCAACTGCGGCAGACATCTTCAGTGGGGTTGTATCCGAGGTATCAGTTGCCTCAGGTACACCGAGAAGAGTTTTGCGACCTTGGATACAACTCCACTGAAGATGTCTGCCGCAGTTGCAGACGAAACATCTGGTATAAAACCAACCAATAGACCACGGCCTCTCAGCCCGGAAAATGAATCTAGATCTAAGTAAGTATAGTTTAGGTCTAGTCTCCTTGTCCTGGGTGGCTGGTGCTCGTGACCTTTGTTTCCTTTTTATGGACATTATGGTTATTTGAATTCCCCATTTTGTCTCATTAACTTCATCAACGCCTGTACCACTTTTCTTCGACTTCACTATTAATTGCTTCTCACTGGAATACTGCAAATGCAGAGTCTTTATTTTAGATTTTATTTCAGTCACACTTTTCACTTTTCCGAGTTTACCGGACATTTGTTGCAACACTGTTTCACGTTTTAGGCGACTGTAATAATCTTTGTTTTTTTTTTTTTATGTCATAAAGGCATTTATGTTCTGTTCACAAAAGGTTGCGTCAGAAAGGACGGATGAATTCCACAGGGCAAGAAAATTGTAAGGATTCATCAAATCAAAAATTTATTGTTATCAACAGACTCATCAATACATGCAGTTTATTTATGGAATACAACATCATCCATATAATGTCCTTGGCTTTCGATGCAGGCATCAAGGCGTTTTCTGAAGTTTGCCATCACTCTCACAGTCATAGCTGGTGGGATTGCCGCGATTTCTTCACGAATCGCCATCTTCAGTTCGTCCAGTGTCTGTGGTCGATGTTTATAAACTTCCGACTTCAAATGGCCCCAAAGAAAGAAGTCACAGGGTGCGAGATCTGGCGAACGCCCGGGCCAAGGAATGTAGCCGCGATGCGAGATGAGCTCTTGTAGGAGATTTATTGTTTGATGTGCGGTGTGAGCACATCTTGTTGAAACCAAATGTCCTCAGCATCAACAAGCTCGTTCCTTGGTTGCAGGAAAGTCTATAATATTTGAACGTAACGAACACCTGTAATGGTTACTGCACGGCCGTCATCAGCCTAAAAAAAGTAAGGCTCCAAACAGCAAATTCTGCTACAGCACACCAAACTGTAACTCTCTCACTGTGAAGAGGTTTCTCGTGCAATTCATTAGGATCGGTTCCTGCTCAATAACGGAAATTCTGTTTATTGACACAGCCGGAGAGGTGAAAATGGTCAACAAAACAGTGGTAGGAGCCAAGTTTTTGAGAATAAGCAGACAACAATCAACACGGTTCTCGCAATCTCCTGCATTAAGTTGTTGCAGAATTGCCATCTTGTATGGTTGGAATTTAAGATCTAGATGCAAAATGTGTCTTACCATAGAGTCGGACCTTAGAGCAATAGCATGTTTGCAGGCTGATCGTTAAGGTGACCGGACAACCGACTGTCTTATTGTCTCCACATCTGCAGGTGTACGCATGCTCCGTGGTCGTCCAGGTGATTTCTTCTTTAAAGTTGAACCTGTGGTACGAAATGAAGCCATCCCCGCAAAATTGTATTCCGAGTTGGAATCCTAGCGTGACGTCTGATTTCGAAATGAGTCCTGAAAACTCGTTGAGTGGCGATCACAGATTCTCCATTTTTAAAAAATGTCTGTATGACGAACGCACGTTGTACGCCAGACCACTCCATGTTCTCAACTGAAACTGCATTCTCCCGCTGACCCAACATTCGTGGTCCCTCCCACTCTATCCCTCCCCTTGCTGCATATCGATAGTTTGAAATCCATCCGTTCTTTCTGATGCACCCTGTACAATTATATAAAAGAACTGTCACTTCCCTACACCACTTGGCCATATTAGTAATTTTATATTAGGTACTGTATTAAAAATTATGCTTTACAATTATTTCCTAATTAACTAACTACACTATGATTTATAAATGAGGCAAAAAAACTATATAGTATTTTAATATTATAAAAAGGAAATTAAGTAAATTAAATATAATTAACAGTAAGTGACACAAAAACACCTTCTCTCAAGAAAACAGCAACAGTACTGCGATACAACTTTCACTTGAATGCGCGGCAGGAGACAGAGTGGGTGTGGGACTGCTGATAGGTGCCTGGTTTCAAGAAAGGAAATGGGACTATGTAGCTGTGCGTTCGATTTTCCTTTTCGGCAGATCAGTCAGGTGCCTGAAAGCAGGCGAGAAAACAAGACTGTGTAAATAGGGATTAGTGAATTACTTCTTATAAATTAAAAACTTGTATTGTTTCGTATGAAATTATTAGGAGGAGGAAGAAGAAGATATTTGCTCAGTAAGAATCAAACAGACTCTCTCCCATATTTACTACTAATAAAGAATGTAACATTGAAAATGCAATGCCACCATTAGACATATTATATGATGCTGAAAATATTTCCAATTCTCTAACCTTGTCACTGTGAACAAATTTCACGTTTTATAAAATAATCTTATATGGTAAAGAGGACAAATAGAATTAATATGTGATTTTCAAACTTATACTTATTTCCAACAATATGTCTGATTCTAAAAAGTGAATATTGGCATTTATATCTATCTGTGCACAACAGTTTCTTGTAAAGAGACGAATTTCATTTGTATTTAATAGTTACTATTAATGGTTGAACTGTTTGGATTTTTCCATTGCTAATTTTCAAAATTGTAACACAGTGTTTCAAAGAGTGGATCTCTCTTCGTTGTCAGGTGAAAACCTGCGTGGGAATCATTACAAACAGCTAGCCTGTCTGACAATTTTGAAAATTAGCAATGGAAAAAGTCCAAAAGCTCAACCATTGAACAATTCACCGTTGCTCTTCCCCCTTTCATTCAGATCAGTTATTATTAAATCCATGGCAGAAGTAGGCACTAGAAAGAAGTTTTACAAACATGTGTATGAAAGATAACAAACTTCTATGAGAAGTGTATTTCGTAGATATATCATTAGTCATTAGTTGTATAAGTGAAAAATGAGAATTGTTCGTCATAGTCTGCAATGACTTCTTTTAAATCACCATTATACAGGATTAATAAAAAGTTGTGCACCACCTAAATAACTTTTGAAGCATGTGGTTCACTTTGGTCACTTTTCCCAACTAGTTTTTCCCAAAACAACAGTTCCCAATTCCTTTAATTCTAATTTAAATTTCGTCCAAAACGTTTTTTCCCACAGCCATAATTCCCAACGAATTTCTTACCCAATTTATCTACAAAAAAAAAAAAAAAAAAAAATCTAATTACATTTTTTGACATGAAATTTAACAACCATACAATTAAAATCTAATTTCATTTTTTGCAACAACAGCTAACGTATAACATATAAAAATCTTACAGTTAAATTTATAATGATCATATAAAAAATGTGTTCTGAAATGTCTAATGAAACAGTACTTATAATCTCTACAAGGGGTGGTAAAAAGCTTGCATTAAATGGATAGTTGAATAATAGAAGAGATACCAAAGGAGAGAAAGATTATTGGATTTGTGAAAGTAAATCTGAGTGTACTGCAACTGAAATTCCTAGAAGCATCAGAAATGTAATTGAAGTATTGAAAGAAGGTCAACACACACATGCACCGAACATAGAAAAAATACAAGCAGGGATTATTGTAACTAGAATGAAAAGAACAGCAGGTGAACATCCAGAAATGACCCCTACTCAGTTGTTGCATAATGAGCTGCTTGGAGTTACGTTTGGGATAATGGACTATATCCCAGAGAGAAGTGTGAACAGATGAGAAACCAATTAACAGATCCCAGGTCTATTGAAGAGCTTCAAAATATCTCAGAATGTTATAAACAGACATCAAGTAATGATCAGTTTCTACTGTATGACAGCTATGACCAATGAGAAGAGTAAGAAGAGCAGTCCGATCGAGTTATAGCAATTGGCATAAAAATAAATTTGGAATTACTGAGCTATATTTTTACCCTGTAATTATGTACACAAAAAATCACAGATTATAATTTCTTAATGTTTCTGTTATTCATTATTTGTGAGAAAGGGAAAATCTGTCATTGGAAGATGTGGATTGGTAAAAAGTACAATTGGAAACAAATCCAGTGGGCGCAATGTCATTGGAAAAAGTATCTGGGAATCTGTTCAGTGACATAAAACTTGGTGTGTGGGGATAGCCGTATACTAAGAACTCAATAATGGTATTACTGAGTTTTTTCTATTTCTAGTTTAACCGGAAGTAACTCCAACTCTCATATTTTAAATGGAATACCCAATATATTTTTATATTTTAGAATAATGCTCATTAAGAGCTTTTCAAAAAGTGCCCACGCTAGATCATCTGTACAAATTTGTTGTTGCTAAATCAAGAAAACAAGTAAGTGTAGGTCTAATGAATAATACGAGTAAAACACTTCTTTTGTTTAATGTGGTTTGACTGTCCTTGGTTTATATCCATGGAATCATGTTTATTGATACAGAAACATCTTATTTAACACGTTTGCTGCCAACTGTATTGTTGCAAAATCTATCCCCAGGAGCAGATTAGTTTTTTTGTGTTTATTTATCATGTAATAGTGTCTATGAATAATTTTTAGTCTCATATACAATTTTCGAGTACAGACAATGTTTGAAATCTTGATGACACGTTTACACGTCACCGACACCGCGTTAATAATTCCATTACCAGTGTCATTTGACACATTTACACGTCACACATATTTTTGTTTGTTACGTGACTGTATATCGAAATATTGTTAGGGAAAAACAAATTAGGCCTACCTTACTTCTTACTTCATTTGTGGTAGATTCCGAAGCAGGGATCGACACACAATCCAGGTTGACCAAGGCAATCAGGACAGTAGAATGTTGATTCTTTCCTTCTGCCATTCTCGTAACACACTTTGCAGCGTTTCCTCATTGTTTTGCCTTTCTCATTAGCGCGTTGTTTTGCAGGCAGGTGTTTCACAGCTGGTGATTCCCGTTTGATTGTTGGACTGCTGAATCTTGCATACGAGAACAAATATCGTGTTACTGAAAGTCTGAAATCATATAATGAATTCCTACTCCTTGTGGTGTACTGGGAATGCAAATTATGTGCGTTCAGTAACATTATTTGGAAGAGGTGGATGCCAATTTTTTTATACCACCGAACTGTTTTTCTTTCACATGGGTAATACGAAAACATTTGATCTTGCAGATTGACACCTGAGATGTGGTTATACTTTTCAATTGCATGTGGCTTTTGTACTTTTTGCCTTCTTTTATTTACTGTTTCAACAATACTGTCTTCATATTCAGTCGAGATAAATAAGTTGTCCCTCTTGTCTTTCCACTTCGTCACAGCTACACCAATTGCATACTGACACTTACATTCTCCCTTCTGTAACTTGGATTTCGTCACTTCATCTGGGTTGTTCTTGAGATTGGAGCATAATATTCCTGTACAGTATGTGTCAGCTTGGAGAAGCTGTAAAGCTAGGTCATAACTATTGTAAAAATTGTCCATGTATAGAACATGACCCACATTCAGCTTGGTGTCCATCGGTTTTAGTACAACATTCGAGGCATGTACTTTGCCACCCAAATTATCAATTTGTCCTGTGTATACTAAAATTCGTAATACCATACCATTGTCTTCTGTGAGCATATACAATTTTATTCCGTATTTGTATCTTTTCCTCTTTATGTACTGTCTAAAAATTAGATGACCTCTCCATAATACCATAGATTCATCTGGTGAGAGATTCTTTCCTAGATAATACACATTATCAATTGTATTGTTGAAGAGATCCAACATAGATTTTATCTTCACTAGTCGCCCATGAGGATTAGGTTCACCAGGTTTTGGATTTGTTGCAAAATGGAGGCACCATAATGTTAGAAGGAAATGATTCCTACTCATCTTAGTCGAAAAGCAGTCCAATTTGAACAAGGGATCTTTTTTCCAATAGTCATGGATACGTGGCATCTGGATCATACCCATGTGAAACAAAAGACCTAGAAAAACCTTCATCTCTTCTACTATGACCTACACCCATGAAGTCATTCTAGATTGCTCAGTACACCCAGAAAGAAAAACTTCTTCTGCATAATTATTGGTTTCTGTTATTAGCAACTCGTAGAACTCGTCACATGCAAATAAATTCCAAAAATTCACTGGGTCATCATCAGCAAGTTCGACTTTTAGCCCAGGAACACCACTAAAGTTAATATTTTTCAAATTAGGTGGCCCATCTGACCAAAAAGAGTTCGAAATATCCACATTTTGAACTGGAGTGGCAACTGGAGTAGTACTTGAATTATTAGATGTATCAAAATCAGTTTCACTTTCACTATCACTCTCACTCTCACTCTCACTTTCACTTTCACTTTCATTTCCACTTTAAGTCACTTTGGCTTTCATTTGGATTGAAATAACTGTCACTGTCCGAATCAGGCATTGAAGTATTCAATAGACGTGCAAATTCGTCATCCTTGCAAGTTTTGACTGGCGCCCTTTTACGATTTTTTGCATTTGAAGGATGTGGAGGTGTCCCAAAATTATCATCTAATTTATCACCCATGATTCCTCTACTTAAATAAACGGAAGATAATAACCAAGAATGATAATAAGTAGCAGCACCCTTCCAGTAAGTAACACTACATAACAATACAGGAATTACCAAATACTGAAGGAATAATGTGCGGGAAAGCAAGAAAACAACTATGACGTGCATATGCGTCATTGGCATATGACACGAGAACTGTGTAACATCTATATGCTCCAAGTGACACTCAACATGTTAAGGGATTGAATCTGACATCTATGTTAAATAATTCTATCTGATGTTGAGAGAAAGGGAAACAATTCTAATTTTAATTATGGCTGGCTCTGGAGACAGGCAACGATCTCATCGAGAGACAGCAAATTTATTTAATGATATGCATCTGGATCGCAATTCAATTCTACATGCAACAGTGACAAGGATCATAAGGAAATTTACTAAAACTGGAAGTGCAAAGGACTTACCAATATCAATTGCCCAAAAAGTGCAACTAATGAGAATACTTCATTGAATATTCTCCTCCATGTGCAAGAAAATCCAAAAGTTTCTACTACAAATTTGGCGTTAGAATCCAATATAAGCCAAAATTTCGTGATGAAAATCCTTAAAAGTGCCAAGCAACATCCTTATAAAATTCAATTTTTGCAGGAGTTTTCAGAGGATGATCCCAATAGAAAAATGCAGTTCTGTGAATTAATGATGGTGCGCATTAGCAACAATCCAGTTCTTCTTAGACAAATTGTATTCTCAGATGAAGCCACATTCTGCCTAAGTGGATTTTTCAACAGACAGAACTGCCGATCCTGGTCAGATATAAATCCACAATTTATGGAGGAGAACCACATGCAATATCCACAAAAGCTTAATGTTTGGACTGATATTGTTGATCATATCACTAGTCCTTTCTTCTTTAGAGAAATACTAACAGATATTTAGGTTTGCTTCGAAATCATATAGTACCAGCTATCACAAACTTGTTTCCACATCCAGTCAGCTGTGGGCTACCAAGAGATGACATATATTTCCAACAAGAAGAGTTCCAGCTCACTATGGACAGAATGTTAATCAGCACTTAGACCAGGTTTTTCCACAATGATGGATTAGTAGGAGAGGTTACATAATAGCCAGATTTGTTGCCTTTGGACTTTTTTGTGAGGTCATTTGAAGTCAGTAGTATATCAAGAAAGAACCAACAACTCAGAAGATCTGGAGTATCGAATAATGGAAGCAGTACAAGATATTCCTAAAGTCTGGTTAAATCATTCCTTAAATGGTTTCTCTGATTGACTGGCACATTGTCAAGCAGCTAAGGGTTACACGTTTGAACACAGAATTTAGATGGTGCACTATTTTGTTTTGTTTTTTGTTAAGGAAGGAGCATTTTATTATTTTATTATGTGATAGACTTTTCTGTTTTCTTGATTTAGCAACAATAAATTTGTATAGGAGTATCTAGTGTGGGTACTTTTTGAAAAGCTCTTAATGAGCATTATTCGAAAATATAAAAATATATATTTTATTGGGTATTCCATTTAAAATAAAAGAGTTGCATTGACTTTAAACCAGAAATAGAAAAAACTCGGTAATACTATTACTGAGTTCTTAGCATACGGGTATGCCCACACACCGAGTTTCATGTTACTGAACCACATGCTTCAGAAGTTATTTAGGTGGTGCAGGACTTCTTACTAACCTTATATATATAAGTAAAATTCTGATATTTAATGCTTAAAAAACTAACAAAAATTGAAAATGCTAACTCGCAAACATACAGAGAAGTGTAAAAAATATGATCTTAAACATTAATTTGGTACACCTTCATATCAAATAAATGTTCTGTAATATAATGCATTAAATATGTTATCAAAAAGTAGGGCTATGTACAGTAGTGGCAAAAAAACCGAACCGACCCTTGTAGCTGATTTCAGAGCCTTGTTCTCTCCAGAGCACGATAGACTGGTAACTAAGACTTTTGTGGTTCGAATCCTGACTGGGAAGGAAACTTTTTTTTTGTTCCTTATTCAAATTTATTCCCAATAATTTTCGATTGCTGGTAAAATTCATGTTCTGGGAATAATAAGTTAATTAAGTAGTAAAATATAGCTGCTCTGAAATCAGCTACAAGGGTCGGTCCGGTTTTTTTTTGCCATTACTGTACAATTTACATGTTGTCATTATACTTATTACAAATGTGTTTCCAAATAATAAATTTATGATTTCTCCAATAATGTGACTTGAATGTTAAAATTCGAAACTATTACTAATCAAACATAAATTCAGCACTGCAAGAACTTAAAAAGGAAAAAATTCCTGGTAAGGTTACATATAATAAAATCTCATCAGTAAACACATACATTACCACATTATTTTGTTACAGTTTTTTTCCATATGTGCAGTTTCTAACATTATTAAAATAAACACTATCTCAATATATTTGTTCTGAAAACCATCTGATTAACAAATGACATATAAACACACAGTATTTCAAACTGTTTCCATTTTTATAACACATACCGGTGCTTCTCACAATATCTAGACTCAGGAGTGATAAATACCAAAATCCCAGCTTTTTTCTCCTTCAGAATTGATATAAAAACATGCCTTGTCAGTAGCTAGTAATTGAAAAAATATTCATTATAAATTCACTTACAAAGATAATGAAATTTATAAAAAACAATGAATATTACTGGATTCCAAAAAAAAAAAAAAAAAAAAAAAGTACTGTTATACACAATGTAAATAATACAAATTTAACAGCAACGTGAATATGTCACGAAATTCTCCTCTGGTTTACTAGAGACTTTGCTGCACAATACAAATGTGAACAATGTATATTAACGAATAATTTAGCTCATTCATACATTACACAAGCCGTTTTATAACAATAACAGTAATATGTGACATACATATATTATTATCAAGATAAGACTAACAACCAACCTGCTAAATTAGGAATCCCAGGCGTCCCGATTTTGACGAGACAGTACTGACTTTGAAATCTTTGTCCCTTGCCCCATGTCTTTGTCTCGTGGGACCTATATTTGTACCGGCTTTCGATACTGCTTTTCTATATCTTGTTTTGATTTATGACTTCATGAGCTGACTTGAAATCCAGGTCATTTTTGTAGTCTTTTTTTTATTATTGTTGTACTATGTCTCGTCAGTTTAACGATGTGAGTCCATAAACAGGAAATAGGCGGGGAAAACGTAAAAACGTAGCACAACGTGTTCGTATAAAATATTTGAATATGACATTTATATATCATTGGGGTAATGTAACTCTGCCTTCCAGGTGCCCCAACCTCAGAGGTGGGTTACACGTAAGCTGCTGCCAGGAGAGAAGACCAGAAATATAATAAAGACAACCTGGTGGCATTGGGGGAGGAGGAGGAGGTATTCATAGTTACAGAAAAGATAACACATTTAAATAAATTTCCTACTTTGTTTGTGAACTACTACTTAATCACAACAATGAGTCTGCCTCGTGACCGCGTGACTGTCATATCACGGCCACCAACACTTCTCAAATCAAGTCAATACATGCTGTTGGGTTCTTTGTTTAGTGATAGTGAGATGTCACTGAAGCAGAAGTGAGTATTTTCGGGCATTTTAAGCTACTGCAGTAAAACGTCATATCAGTGGCTATAAGTATGGGAATTTTTTTTTTACTTCCTTTCGAAAAATAATAAGATTTTGACTCGGATACATGGATTCTGCAAGATATATTTCCCAGGACTCAGGAGAAGCGGTATCCTTGTTTTTTAGCAGTGGTACAGATGGAAATGTCATTTAAAGGGTGAGTAGGCCAAATTATCTTAGTTTAAAAAATGTTTTGAAGTGCCCCACTTTTTGAATTTAAAATCTGGGATCCCTATGCTAAATTACACTGACATAATAAATTGTAACACATCTTAACATGTGCGCATCTTTCGGTCTGTAGTAAGTACATATCATATTTAATATTTAGGAATTGTAGAAAATGTTCTTCCTTTAGCTTATTGCATGATTATTTAACTCAACATACCCTTATTCTACGTTCTATGGTAAGGGAGTTATTTATGCAAGAAGTTGAGGTGATTTTCAGCCTTGTCAACCTGTAATGTGCCTACAGTGTGCACTACCAATGGTTGCTCAACTAGTGCATATAGGTGGTGCTGATAAATAGGAGTGGATGCTTTGGCTAGCCAAAATAACAGATTATCCTCTGTCACTATTTATTATATTATGTTTTGAAGAATTCGATTCCAAACAGTTTCGAAAATAACTTAATTTCAGGTATCACTTTTATATAAAAATAAAAAACCTTGTAATAAGTGCACAGCAATAATAGTAACAAACTACAAAATTATACTGTGTTGTCTAAACACTTAAATTGAAGAAAAATATTATACTCAACTAGCTAGTTTCTTATTCTACAACATGTATAAATGAAAAATAAACATAGTTTAACAATCTGGAACTAATTAGAATCAGAATGAATCCCAGTAGAGATAAATTCTGATATGTGTATAAATGTGTAAAATTCCCCAAAATATCTCACAAGTACATATGTCTTATGTCAGCTTGCAAATGTCTACCAATATACGAAATCCTGTTACAATGGAGTATTTTTAATTCAGTAAATAATTTCTCTCACTGCCCCTTGGGATGGAGTCATAATGTGTTGAATGATACACACTGTAATGCTGTTAGACATTATACTTTTTGCATATACTGTTTTTTTTTTTGCATGCAAGACATTGTAACCGCCTCCCCCCTCCCCCCACCTTCGTGTTCATGATAAAGAAATTCTGTCGGCTATTTGGCATAAAATTTGCAGTAGACTTTTCGTTTGTTTACTGTTCTCAGGGGCAGACTTTGTACTAAAATAGTTTTAGAGCACTCATTCTGCACAGCATTTTCCTTCCCTGACTGCGTTTACTTCTTCATTGACAGCAGCTACTGCTGTATTGCAGAACACATAAGTGCATAGGACTTGCACAATGTGCATGTTTTTCATACCATACACAATTTTCCACGGATGAATTAAACCTCAAAACTACACCAGGTTTAAAAAGGGCATAACAATGTTCCGGGTCAACATTTTTAATTGCAACTAAATTTCACGGTTTATGTGTAATTATTGGCACAACATTTTACTTAGATGTTAGAAACACTGGTACACACACAAACCTTCTTAAGGATTTCCAAAACTATTCTCCCCACAAAAACAGTAAACAACACACAAACGAAATTTGTTGAGTTCTTTAAATAAGTCAGATAACTAAATGATCTATGGTCCAGGATGAGCAGCAATCAGTGGTGTACACAGAATTTTGTCAAGGGTGGAGTCATTATTGAAATTGTTTACAATTTACATTATCAGTATTTAAGATTTTGTGTATTATTATTATTATTATTATTATTATTATTATTATTATTATCATCATCATCATCATCATCATCAGCTGAGTTTTCAGAGGGGGATGTTGATGTGAAACTAGTTCTGGGAAGAATGTTCGCTGTCATGCAGAGTTGTCAATGTGAAATTTTTACTAACCTCATGAGAATCACTATGCAACTTTTTGCTGAAAAACTGTAAGATTGAGCTTTGTGGCTACTTAGACATATCAAAGAACCTGGAATGATAATGTGAAGTTTATATTAAAAATATGAATTGTCAAATGCACAATAATGTCAGAACTCAAAACTAACGAACGGGTGAATACCACTCTTAAAATGAGTTTAAAATCGATAATGCACAATATTTAACAACATCTGCACTGCAGAACTGTCAAAACAAGCTTTTCAATATGTTTCACAAGTTAAATTTCATATTGTGCCAGCTTCATTTTATTACAAGGTCAGTAATAGGCGGTAGGGTCTCGCTATAATAAAGATAGCATTGTTATAATTTGAATGTGCACCAAGCACAGGGATTATATTGAAGTAGGGGTAGAAAGACTATGCCTTATATCGATGTAAATTTTGTTACTCTGACAGTGAAAAATTAGAGAAGGGGAAACGAATATGGATAAAAAAAATACTCAAATTTAAATATGTCATTTTTTAAATTCAAACCCACTCCCCCTTGTGTAAGTCCCTGGCAGCAAAACATTTCTATGTTTTTAGAAAAGTGTGATTGGATAGCAGAAGTAATGATCCAAGTACAACAATAACATCTTCAAAAATCAGATGAAAATGCACAACATATTCAAATTCTTGAATCATAAGATATTACAAACGCAATGACAACAAACCTATCTAGAAGCAAGCTGCTGTGTGTGTGGATTATAACCAATTCAATTATTGACATGTGTGAAAGTTGGAGTACAACGCACGGAAAAGCAAGAGTTGTTTTGGCTTCTTTCATGCAATTTATCTGACAATAATTCAACAGATAATGTTGAGTTTTATCGCTGTTGTATGAGAGGAAAAGTATGCCCCTCAATTCCTGAACACTGAAGTTAAAACATGTCTGTTTCTATAATGCATATTTGTTGTTTTCAGAATAATTATTGTACTTTTTAATACTTTTGTCAGTATGGTGCATCATTGGCCGAATAGCTACAACATTGACTTCCCACACTCGTAACTCAGGTTCAAATCCTGTCCTAAGTGGAATTTGAGGCAGACTAAATGGTGCTTGGTGGTAAGTTTTCCCACTTCTCTTATCAGCATTCCACCATGGCTTCATTAATAGTAGTAATAATAATAATAATAATAATAATAATATAACCATAATCATTATGACTGAGGTGCTATGTAGAGTAAAACCTCGATAAGAAGCACCCGCTTATTATGCTATCCCTTGTAAAATGCTTTTTTTATCCAGTCCCTGCACATTTCATATACAACACCTTTATAAAATATCCCGTTTGTTGCACTCAAGTCCTGCATAATACACTATTTTTGTGGAATATTTTCGATGTAATTTTCAGCAATATACTGGTAACAGCAATGAAACATTTTGGCCATTGAACTCACTGGTGCCATTAACCTGAAAAGTACTGGTATTCGACCCTTTATCTGCGCACTTAAACCTTTATACTGTACAATACCCAACTTCTTGTTACACTCTGTTATTAGACTCTTCACCTGCACGTTTAAAGCCTATATATAGTTACAATATCCCACCCTCTTGGTAACCCGATCTCTCAAACAATATTCCTCACTCAGCCATAATAAAATTCTGGAAATTTTTGCTGGTCAGTTTGTTGTCCTATAATGTACTGAAGTGTCTGTAAGTGTGATTACAATGAGTATTAATAAATATCACTTTCTGTGTCGGAAAAATTGGAAATCTTACGAAATTAAGTTGAAAACAATACTCTTAATCAGAAACAACTCTCTGATCCATTAGGAATCCCATCATCGACACTGAGGATGATAATAAAAAATTGTGACTCAATCACTGCAGCTGCGACATCCGGAGAATGTAGGCGTAGGAAAGTGAAGTGTGGTAAACATAGGACTTGGAGATCATGCACACAACAAACGACTATAAATGACTTTTTTCGAAAGAATTAAGTACAGTAATTACATAATGGAGTAATACTATATTACTGTCCATGAATCATGTATTTTAATAAAAAAAATATGCTAATAGATACTGTATATAAGTCAAAATTAGTATATCCGCCTAATACGCGGTCCCTTGAACAGCGTCTTATCGGGATTTTATTGTATATGTCCTCTCATGGTGTACTAAGAGTAACACTACAGCAGCAAACAGATTTACAGTTACAATGCATCACTCCTGCAGAAGGACACTTTGGTCAAATACTATCTTTGGATAAAAAAAATATATTGTCGACATATTTATTACTGCAATAAAAGTAGCATTTGCAATATGAATTCAAGTTAGCCTATATTTATTTTTTCAATACTTTACTGCACCTAAATGTTACTGAGGAACTCTTTTGTTCTTGAATTCCTGATATTATCGACTTTTGTAAATAAGAATAGGCAAAAACTTTTCTTTTATACCATCTAGGTCAGTGTCGTATTTTACATTCAAGAAAGTGATCAGATTCTATTTCAGGCTCTGGAAATACCCCAATATGATAAAACCAAAGTGTTTGCATTTAAAGGAAAAGATCCTATACCAAGCAAAATATGCCCCAATAACAAATTATTAGAAACAGAGAACAACTTTAATTATCTTCGATATTTGTTATCATTTACACATGACCTTGACATACAAAATAAAATTATCAAATTTATAAAAAAAACGTTATGCATAGTAAATTCAGTTTTCAAACCATCATTAATTCAGAGAAATACATGAATTAAAATTTATAAGACCCTTGACTTCTCAAGAATAACTGCTGCCGAGATGAAGTTCATGAGATACACTGCAGAGTCACAAAATAGGACCACAAAAGAAATGATGATATTCTGAAAAACTCACAACCGAACCAATATTACAATATGTAATCAGTAAAAGGAAAAACTGAGAAAATCATGCCAGAAGAATGGATAGAACATGCATCCCAAAACAAATTCTGCAGTATGCTCCCCGTGGAAGAAGATACATTGGTCGCCCAGTTAAAAGATGGACTGATGTGAGACTGTAACAGACCACCTGGTCTAATACATGTTTTGGATTATGGTGATAAATAAATACATGAAATATTGGTATTAACATTTGACTAACATCGCGAGTCTTAGGTTTAACTGAATAATAAATTTTCAGCTTAATAGACCATGAGGATTCATAGAGTATTTAGTTATTTAGAGATGTATATTCAAAGTATACAATTTAACTCAAAATTTAAAATTAGTGATAATATAATTTATAAAGGTTTCTATTCTTGAGATGATTAAACAAAAATTCTACATTTACGAAAATTTCTTACTTAATTCAAATATAAGGCTCTTGTTAGAAAGTGTTCTTCTTTCATACTACTCACATAAATAATGTGGTTGAAATACATTGTCAGCTTCATATAATCTTTCAAAAATACACTTTCATTTTTGGTTAGAAGCACAGAGTTGGAATTCATAAATAAAATGGAAGAGTGGTTGCCTAACACAAACTTTTTATCTTTCATAATCTCTAATGTGTTACTCTGCGGGGGGAAAAAAAAATTGTTTGTAACCGACATTAACCTAAATTAGATTTCGTTTCACACAAAAATATAATTTTGATCTTCAGAAACCAGCACAAAATATAAGATATTTGTCAAATATTTTTCTTCGAAATATCCATCATAAAGAAAAAGTGCACAACACAAGTAACAGGTATGTTACCGTACTGTACAGAGTTAACTTTAACAATCAATTTAAAACACACAATCACTTTGGATATTTTAATTCATTACCCAGTTAACATTTCCTGATGGAGACCATAGAATATAAGGTGTAAAAATGTTTCAAATAATCTAGTTTTTAATACTCTCATATTCTTCTTCCAGTAACCATGCAGTCCACATAATACTGCCTTTCATTGTATGCTAACATATGAAATAGTTAGGGCAAGCTGGATTTGGTTGGGTTGTATTGGATGGTTAGGTTAAATCGGAGTTTAAGTCAGCCTAGATTAGAGTGATAAGTAGTCTATTAACTTAGTAGCCAAAGCTGCTGTGAAATATGGAATTTTCCTTCGTTTATTGCAATATATTCTTCTAGGAGTATAGTTATTTAAAATATAAAATTACTATCCACAAATCATAATTATCTTAAGACCTCATTAATGCGACTATACCTTAGCAGTAGACAAAACATTACCAGATACAATAAAAATACATACATCTAATTATTAAACATACTTCATGTCCTATGAATTTCTACGAAAATATTCAGAATATTAAATATTCTCCAGTCCTTTAAATGTTCACTTTTTCTTGCTTTCCTATAGGTAAAATCTGACAATATTTCAGCACGGAGAAAAAAATACTTCAACTTCAGACTAATAAACACATAACAATTACAAAGTTCAAATAATCAATATTTTGTTTTCCATCTGATGTGTTTCGTTTGGAATTCACCATACAAAATAATTCAATGTGGCTGCTATTCACCTAATTAGCAGTATTACATGCTTTCATGATTAATCAATGAAGATGAATATTCTTTTTGAAGTCCTGATCAAAATACGCGTCCTACATTTTTTTGCACGAAAATGTACCCTACATTCTGGACATCGTTAAAAAATGAAATGTTATTATCAATAACTATCATCACCATCATCATCACCATCATCAAGGTTGCACGATAGTGTAGTAGTTAAGGTGTAATGCTGCAAAACTAGCTCTCTAGTTCAATTCCCGATAGGATCATGAATTTTCTCCATTGATCTAATCCTTTTGGCCAGACACGGCTATGAGAGAAGTGGGTACCAGGGGTATTTCCTTGGGAATAAGGGTAGTAGGCACATAGGATGGATATCCCTACTGCCATTAATGCCAACTGTGTGTAAAGGTGGGAGATTTAGCCTCCCGCTGTCCTCTGGACAGATTTGACTTTGCCTTTTATTTCATCATCATCATTCTCCTCCTCTTCCTCCTCCTTCTCCTCCTCCTCGTCCTCCTCCTCCTCACTCCATTTCTTTGGATAGCCTATATTTTTGTAATAATTAGTTCTTAATTTTTAAATTACTGAAGTAGTCTTGGAATCTATATTCCCTGTATGTAGAACATTCAATTTTCTCTATATATTTTACTATTTCAGTTAAATATTTTCCTCGAATATGTATCTATTTTCTTATGTCTTTTCTGCATCGTACTATAATCATGGAAGTACTTAATTACTACATTTACTGGAGAACGATCTTGTCTTCTTCACTTATTACTCAGGTTTTGCTTTCATACAAAAAAAATTGATGTTATTACCTTATCAAATTTTAAAAGAGTTTTTTTTTCAATAGTTTTTTATTACGTAAGGACCATGTTACAACAATATATACATAATTACATTTTTACATTATTTTGTTCTGTGATCTGATTAAACAACATGATTTTATTATGATAAAGAGCATCTTGCACATTTAAACTTATTTACTTGCTCAATAATGTCTTCTTCTATCAGTATTTTAAATTTTATATTGTAGTCACTCACACAGTAACAAGTACGAAAATAAGTTATATTACTTAATACTTCCTGCAATATAAATATGACCTGCAAATCATACTTAAGTGACACAATGCAGTGGAACAAACATCCATATTCACTTCTATTATGGACAAATGCACATCATCCAATTTCATAAAAAAACTTGATTTAAAATTTAAGATAATGAAAGGATATAAACTTGACATAATTATAATGATCCCATGTATCCCATAACCAAAAAATAACATACGAGAAAGAAAGCCTTTTTATTTCCCATATATTTTATCGTAAACTCGTTTGTATTCAAAGTAATTCATTTGTTTCATCTTGTACACATACCTTACGAAATCAATTACTACATAATTTATCATTGTAAAGGGAAAAACCTAATATGGTTTAAACATTTGAATGAAGTACAATATTTCCTTTCTAACCACAAAATGCATAAGATCAAAGAAATGCAACAAAGACACTGCTTGCTACTTGTGTTAACAGAAATAAATTAGCCACATCTAAATCTGAAATTTAAAAATCTAAATCATTACAAAGGCAAGAGTCAGTAATAGTAATAGTAATAGTAATAGTAATAATAATAATAATAATAATAATAATAATAATAATAATAATAATAATAATAATATCAGCAAATGAATTTCTCAGAACTGAAAAGGTTGGTCGTATTGTTCTTATGTAATAATTGTAGATCCCCATGTGAAGCATACAATTGCCCTTTGCAAGAGACAGGAATTATAGATAATTTAAGGTTCATGAATTTGCAAGGTTGTGTTGAAATTTTCTTTCTCTAACACTTCTAATTTACTTAACGGTTCTATTCTCAGAGTTGTATCACTTGAAATATGGAAGGCATAATGAACACAACTCAGTAGGTGACTTTATCATGTCTCTAACAAGATGAAACTATTAAGTACAGGCCATTTACTATCTCGTGGTGCTAACTTGCATGGCCTGGGAAGCTTCTCTCCCTTGCTACACCTTCACTTGTAGCTAGCTAGCAAACTACCCCTCACCTACCACAAGTTTTTTTTTACTATTATGGCGCATGCATGCATTTGGATCCATTCGATAACAAATAACTTGTACAGCTGAAGTGTCACAGAAATTAAATTTCAACACACGTTTGCAAAGCCAAAGAAAAATTTAATCACAACTTTAAAAACCTGACATTTCATGTACAGACAGCACTTTCTATCTTTAAGTATAGAGTCAAACTATCAACTTCGTACAATTTCTGAATAGGCACTGCAACATATAAAGTTGCTGTAAGTGTTTAATTACATCAATTATCCATTTTGAATCCTGCGTACCGGTACCGTAAAATGGGGTGACTCGATACACCTGGGGGGACTTGATATGTTTTGTAAGTTCATGTTTTGGAACTGAAACATCAACCTACAAAATGTATAAAGTCCCCCCAGCGTGTCTAGTCTCCCTGTTTTATATGCTGGGAGACTTCATAAGTTTTGTAGGTTGATGTTTTGTTTCGAAACATCAACCTAAAAAACGTATCAAGTCACCCCCAAGTGTATCAAGTCACCCCGTTTTACGGTACACTACTTTTAACACTTGAATATAAGTAATTGATTAACTAGGCTCTGAGGATTGTGTGATGAAGCACCGAAACAGCTGTAAGCAGCACAGATTTACATAATTAACACAAGTAAGTCCGCTAGTTAATCAATTACTTACATCAATTATGTTATGCAGGATAAATATAGAATATATGTGCTCAATTTTGTCAGCAGCAGCTTAGTAAAAATATCACTTAATAACAAAATTTTCTTTGTCAAACTCGTACTGGTACCTCTGCAATGAATTCAGAATTTCAGTGAAAAATGGATTGATTTAGCGTTTAATAAGAAAAGCTTCAAGGAAAGCAAAGCAAAGAATGTTTGGTTTAAATTAAGATTAATCTATTTGAGCTATTGTTTGAAAAAGAAAAAAAAAATTGGATGATAGGGAGTGGGGAAGGGTTAATGTCCACTGAAAATAGAAGTTACCATTATAATCAAACATTCAGAGATTGTTTAATTCAAATGTCTATCAACTGTAATCACTTTGTGGTTATAATTTAGTCTGCACGATGACTGACAGATAGTGAGCTTTGAATTTAGTCCAAAGAAGGCTGACATGCCTTTCTCATGTCACTCACATTGTTTCACAATGGTTAAAGTTCAAGTACTGTAGTCATGGAGAAAAAATAAAGCAATTTCTTTTCATCTCAACTGTCACCCAACTGACCCAATTATACCTATCTTATCCAAGAAGATGCAAGAACTACATTCGTGCAAATCAATATTGAGTTGAAAACAAATCATTAAAAGAACTTTTCATTCAGGAAGAATGCTGTACCATATGTAACAATATATATACATATATATACATACACATATACACATATACACACACACACACACACACACACACACACACACACACACACACACACACACACACACACACACACACACACACACACACACACTGTATATTTTTTTTCAAACAGTATGGTCCAGTATGTGCACTGGTAAACTTTTAGAGTTTTAAGGGTCCCAAAGTAATATATATATTTTTTAAGCAAATGAAAACTAGGGTTGACGCAACTAAGTTAAGTCCATGCCATATTACATATTTATGCAATCTAGTGCTGCCATCTTCTGCGGTTGACACTGTAGATATCCTCTTTTGTTTGGGTGTTACCGGAAACAGAACTCTCTCACTTGTTGTGACTTGGACTTTTTATAACGAGTGAATAAAATGGACGTGTTTTATGAAAGTTTTACGCTATGAACGGTAAAATTACGCAGTTTTTCTCTTCCACTTCTGCAGCTAAAGAGAACAATGAGCTAAGTGAAAGTGATGTTGCAAAAATAAATTTGTTTACAATGAACACCGAAAAACTTTGAAAAGTACACTAAGTGATACAGATGCAGAAACTGGAGATTTCAAACATAAGGTTCCTATGGCAGCAAATAAAGAAACACAAGAAGATCTCTTTGACTGTTGGATTTTTAACCAAAAAGTTGATTTTTGCGACAAGTAGTTATTGGTGATAACAAATAAAGAACTTGGTTGCAAAATATGTAAGGATTTGGTAAGTTTGGGACCAGAAAGAAACAAGCAAGGTATGAATATTTCAAAGGAAAGGGCAAATATTGAAATTTTTCATTTTGGTGACAGCAAGAAAAAAACAAATTACTTCACTGCATAAAAAATATTCACGAACATAAAATCAGTTCAGCTTACTATGCTGTTATTAAAATAATAGCCTCTGCAAAATGACCAAAATTAGAGGAGGTAGCTTCTTCAAAACCATTTGAACATGAAAAAGAAATTACTGCCAAAATATTCAGAACAGCTTATAAAGTTAATGACACTGAAGAATTAGATAAGTGTCCAAATAAGGTATTCTTCACTGCTTATAAATGTCCTTAATGAATTGGTTTCTAATTACAGTGGAAGCTCTTAAGTTCGACTGCTTACGTAGGAGAATTTGGCTTCTCCCAAATGAAACTAGTTCTCACATCATTAAGAACTTCTCTACAACTGAAGATGGTGAGTGCAATGATGTTCATGAAGCTGGTTGGTTCTCCTTTATGTGTTTCACAACCTTCACTTTAAATCAATTTCTGGTGCCTGAAAGGCAGGCATTTGGCAAGAGACACGAAGAGAAAGTAACGAGAACGCGAAGATAGCAGCACCAGTATGTTGAGCCCAATTTGAAAAGTATAACGCAGCACAAGTATGAATTTAGATTTTTTTTTCCCGACTTTTACAATACAATAAGATGTGTACCAGTAAACTATTTTCTAGAAAAAAAAAAAAACACATACATTAATATTAGATGCCACCAGTACCTACGAATCTAAATTACATAATACTGTTTTAGAATTTCATATTTCAAAGTACTTCGATAAATTCAGAATGGGGAGAAAAAGTACGTATATTTTTATTCCAGTGGTCATGACTGTCTCAATAAACAAATGGACACTTGTGAATACTACACAAGAAATGTAAATAAATAAATTAAATTCAGAAAAGCAAGAAAGAAATGACTTAGAAGGATGCTACTGGGAAGGAGAAAAATTAAGTAAAGAAAAAGTACATATTGTACTACATAAAAATAAATACTGCATTTTCCAGTATTTCGTTTTTAAAAATAATATTCTCAGGAAGGGAAAAGGAAAAATGATTTAAGGGGATTATGCAAAACATTAATATTTTCAGATGCAAAGTTTATTTCCTTAAATACGGTATATTATCACGAGAAATGTGCAAGATGATCTAAGACATAAATTACTATTAACATTTCTAATAACAATTTTCCGAACAAACGTGTACCAATAAATTCAATATGAATTATGAAGACAAAATATACATATTACTTCATATGATTTTAAACATTTTCTGACAAAATAATTCCAGAAATAAACATTACCGTATATTATCGCGCAGTTTCCTCCCTTTTCCCTAAAAATTTTTGGCTGAAAAACACTGAGGGAGGGGGGAATTATGAAAGCGTTTCTGAGGGAGATTTATAAAGCAGTCATTGGTGCTTAGTTCCTGTACTTGGCCATTGTGACTTACATCAACACACTGTGATCATCAAACATGGTATATTTCAGTTTTCAATCTTTTCCATAAAAAATGAAACATTTAGATAGAGCACAAGTATATTGTCAAAAATAAGTTTTCTGACCCTGCGCTTTTGTACATGGAAAAAATAACAGGATGCAAAACAAAATTAGAAAGCTTGCCACTACAAACTGGATGAAGGGAAATTTCAGTGTCCTCTAAATGTTATGTTACTAGGGGAGGGAAATATGCGATATTTAATTTAATCTAATTTTTATATAAAAATCTTAAGGGGATAATTATGCGAGGGAGGGGCTTATGTGATAAAATACGGTATTTTATAAGACTGTAATTTTATAATTTCTACGAGTGTTAGAAACTTTAGAGTACTTGAGCAAAAGACAAACATACTTTGGTTTGCTACTAATAATTCTCAAAAGCAAAATAATTTAAACAAATATAATATATCTTCGTAATATGCAAAATTCAGTACTGGTAAGTGGATCTCAAATGAAATAGCTGGAAACACGGAGTAACACACAGTCCCACCAAACATGAAGAACACTGAAATCTCGTTCGTTTCGGATGAGCTTTAGTTGAACATAGACGACATCTCCTGCTGCTTGGCAGTTTGAGTGGCATGTGGGCTCCAGTATTACTGAATCTAATTTCTTCAGGCACTCCGAGTGATTTTCCACACCGTTTTGTAACACACTGTGTGACCCAATGTTCATTCCATCCTGACGAGCCATTCCTAATTAAAGAACATAATTGGGGAAGATGTAAATCACCAATACATACAACAGTACAGGTAAACTAAAGGTACAACTCTCTCGCGTTATGCACCACATCATGATTGTGAAAGAGCACAGTATTGTTCCCGTAACCGTTCTTGGATCCTCATTTTATGGGTACACCCCAGTTCACAAGTCAATGCATAAAATATCTTTGAATTTGAACAACCAACAACACCATGTAATGCAAATCAATCATGCAAATCAATCAGAGGGAAATGATGAATGCGAACCAGGCACATTTTCATGTTTATTTCCTCTCCCACTACAAATTATTTACGACTGTGTGTAATCCAGTCATCACTGGTCATTGTATTTTGCTCAGTTTCTTCCAAGATGCTTGCAAAAGTAGCTAGACCTTAATAGTGCTGGGTTAATTTCGTTTTTGTTTTGCAGATATCAAGCTCTGTTAAAGTTAGGTTAAAGAACTTTAAACAGATTTGAGAAATTAATGATAACATGTATAATTTCGTGAAAAGAATGGCAGGAAGGAGATTAATTTATTTCCCTGTAGACTAATATTTTCCAAAGCTTCAGTATAGAAGACAGTCCATTATTTAGAACTTCAGAAACTCTCATAAAATTTCAAACAGAATGTGTGTATTGTGATTCAACTACTTTTAAGTAATTTTAGTACCACACCCATTGTAAAGTGTCAGCTTTTGCTGTGGCACTGATCTGATAAATGACTTGGTTTAAGCTTGCATGAATACTTTTCACTGATTAAGAACTGTTGCGAGAACTATACAATGCTCTTCTAATGTGAGCAGTGAAGATTTTGCATGCAAAACCAGTTATTTCAGTTCTGTGGGGCAGTCGACATATGTTTGCTCAAGAAATACCTGAATAAGAGGTGAGGGGAGAGGAGCGACAGTATGCTTGCCAATCATTGTATCAGCTTGTATATCAGTCAGTGGGTTTTTTTTTTAGTAGGTTATTTTACGACGCTTTATCAACATCTTAGGTTATTTAGTGTCTGAATGAGATGAAGGTGATAATGCCGGTGAAATGAGTCCGGGGTCCTGCACCGAAAGTTATCCAGCATTTGCTCATATTGGGTAGAGGGAAAACCCCGGAAAAAATCTCAACCAGATAACTTGCCCCAACCGGGAATCGAACCTGGGCCACCTAGTTTTGCGGCCAGACACGCTAGCCGTTACTCCACCGGTGTGGACTCAGTGGTATCGTGTCAGTTTTTCTTCTGTGAATGCTAAGTTGTTCCCGAAGTTCGTGTAACTTGTTATCTCTGGCTATTTTTATACAGGTCCTCAGATTTTCAGAGGTGGTACAAGCATCTACTCTAGGACTGATAATGAATTCTTTTGTGAACATTCTATGAAACTGTCATATGTTACTCCTAAGCTCTCACCTATAGTCTCGTTATAAAACTTATATAGATTGCTGATACTTTTCAGTTCTGGAGGCAAATATAGACAGACACTTTTCTTATGCCCATAACGACTTTTGTGGGCCTTAAGATTTTTTACAAAATTTCGCAGTTTATTTTTTGCAAAATTTTCACCCTTTCTCCACCTCGTTTCTTTTACTACTTGTCCATTGTGAAAATTATGTCTAATCGCACCAGTGATTCTATTTCTGCCCATTGGTATTACTATACATTGAAATGTGTGTATACATACTCGCACCGATATTCCTGAAGAAGTCATTATATTATACCGAGTGAATCTTCTCATCCTGCGGATTGAGAAGTTATGCAGTACTGGCATTTTACAGATTATACTGTAAACACAGTCCCCTGCATCGTATAACTTTCGGCAGAATTGACTGCTACATACCACACTGAGCACGAGCGGCTGGAACCACCTATTTGTAGGCAAATTCAATGTCTAGAATGTTCTACATATTCAGACAGAAAACATGCTTTTCTAGAATGTTCTCGAAACACAGGTAGATTATGAAAAAAAGGTATGTATTCAGAGCCATGATTTGAACCCGAACCTGCACTGGAACAATCCAGTGTGTTAACCGTTGCGCTATCACAGCACATTAACACAGGTCAACATCGTAGCGTTATCGAACTGACTAGTGAATGCGATGTGAGCACCTGCTTTTTGCATTGTCTGTAAAATGAGGTTTTCCTAGTTATCAATCTGCAGGATGAGAAGATTCACCCTGTATTTAACTGATGTGCTCTTGTCTCTCTTGCTGTCTTTACCTGTTCGGCTTTTGTTACGCAAAGTTTGCACTTTGCAATATTGCAAGATACAATTGTCTTGATCAATTGTTTTCATTTTTAAATAAAGATTTTCGGAAGTTACCAGAGATATGTCATCTTCATTTACTTGATTACATTGAAATATTGTGCGTCTTCATTTGTTATTATGACTGCGACATTGTCCCATCGTGCAAAATTAATTGGCAAATAAATCATTATACCCTGCTCTCTCAGCCTTAAGCTGTTGTGTTTCCTTGTACTTCTTTTTTTCTAGACCCTGCATTCCTCTCTTCTATCAATACCTAACCTTCTATGTTGTCCTTCTCTCTGTTGCAGTATGAACACTCACAAACACATATTGTCCGTCACTATGCACAGGATCGAACTGTGTGGATGACCTTCACCCCAAGAGTGAGGAAGAGAATTAGTCTCTTGCCTTTCAACATTATAAACAATTGTGAGTTTTAAGTCGAACTTGAAATAACTGGTTCTATATGCAAAGTCTTCATGTATGTGACGAATTGTTTATTTTACATCCAGCATGCTCTCTCAATTAATAACACTCAATAAAAGAATTGTATTCCAATGGATACCATCCCATTGTGTAGTCCTGGGAAACGAGAATGCGGATGCTTTAGCAAAGAAGGGCAGCACTGCTGCTTACAGACCTGTTACTAAATCTACGTATTACTCTGTGAAGAGATTTATTAAATCTACATACTTAGACTTCAACAAACAAAATTTGATAACACAATCTCAAGGGAAAAAATGGAACTCTCTGCATTATAATCCACAGTTAATTCCCGATTTACCAACAAAATCGTCCGTAGCTGCATTTAGATTGGCAACAGGCCATGATTGCTTGGCCAAACACCTGCATAGAATTGGAATATATCAGTCCCCTAACTGCCCATTGTGCAACTCAAACCAAGAAATGGATTTGGAACACCTCAAAATCTGTGCTTCAATGGCTGACCATGATAATATCTTTGAAAAATATTGGAGTGCAAGAGGTCAAGTGACTTTATTGTCAAATGCCTGGCATTAGAAAACAACAACATCCAGCAAAATCATAGTACCAATGTAACAAGAGGTAGGGCAAATATCAGTCATCTACAGCTGATGGAAAAATTAAAAATGTGCTCCAATCTTCTCTATAATTAACTACTCTATCGACTAAGGTTGCAAAAGTATTCAATTTTAAATCATAATAGTGAAATTTATGAAACAATAGAGAATAATAAATTAAAGAAATACATCAAGTTTTGTACTTTTAATAATTTGTACATTTAATTGTTTTATATATGTACATTAGAGAATTTAATCTTTATAAGTTTTCATAGAAATTTTAATAACCTTTCAAGTTAATAAGACATATTCTATTTATAGACCAATGAAAGGTAAACACATGTATGCAATACAACTTCATGCAGTCAAATATGGATATAATCATAACCTCAATATTTCCAAAGATTCAAGCCATTCAAAACATTCAGAGTCCTGAGAAATATGAGAACTGTGACATATATTTACTTGCATTAAAATGTTCAAGCAAGTCTTTATGTATTGTTAATCAAAGCAGACAAATAACGCAATCATGTAAAGGACTTTTTAGTTAATCATCTTCTTCAAATGATGTCACATATGGAATTTTTTTTGTAAGAATTTAAATGCCACACTGACAACACTAATGTGACAGTTGAGAATTTGTACCTTTTCAACTATGGAAGCTATTCAGACCCAATGGCCATAAAGGTGCAATGGTGGTAAGAAAATGATGGAAGAAAACTTGACCAATGGATATTTTGTTCACTGTAAATCAAACAGAACCTTTCACGAATCAAGCCATTTTTCTTTTGTAAGATGCTGCAGCAGTCTTTCACTGTGATAACAGTCTGTAACCCTATTTAAGTGATGTGTTTATTCTGAAAATGCAACTTCTTCAATAAATTCACTATTTCTGAATGAATTGTGCTCGATTTTTACACTTGCATAGTAAAACAATGTAATAAGGGCCTTAATCCACTGGTTATCATCCTATATATTACTTACTTACGGCTTTTAAGGAACCAGCAGGTTCATTGCCGTCGCTCACGCCATCGGTCCCTATCCTGAGCAAGATTAATCCAGTCTCTACCATCATATCCCACGTCCCTCAAATCCATTTTAATATTATCCTCCCATCTACACCTCGGCCTCCCCAAAGGTCTTATTCCCTCCGGCTTCCCAACTAATACTCTATATGCATTTCTGGATTCGCCCATACATGTTGCATCATTCTATATATCATCTTATATATTACTCATATTATTAAACTCACATGTGAATGTTCATTATCAGTCACAATGGTGCACTAAGACCTACCTACAATTGTGTAAATTTTTCTTAGTGTTGCTCTAATGATTTAGTAGATTTGATGTTTTTTCGTCTCCTGAAAAATGTATTTTTATGGACTTCGGTCCTTATTCTACTGACCGATTCATATAAATGTTGCCCTTCCATAACAAAATGTCTGATTTGCTAAGCTTTTTCAGTCAGTTAAAACTGAATTTAGTGATGTAACATGCTTTTAAACTCAAAGGAAAATGCTAAATCATTTTCTTTTAAATATGGACAAAGTATGTGCTATGTAGGTTAGGTACTTGGTGTTAAAGTTTTCACTTTGAAGAGAATATTTCAAAGGTGCAGAATATTTACATTTTCTCTAGAAGAACTGGAACAGATATCAGAAGAGAAACATCCAAAATGGCCGTGGAGGATTTGAGTCAGTGAGAGAATAAGAAAAGACAGACCTCATCTCTACAAAACCAGAGAAGGATCTCTCTCTCTTGCTGAAACAGCAACATTGGGCAGCATGGCTTCATTTTGCTCATTAAACCCAGGTTACAATAGAGGAGCAGTGACGAGCTGAGATATCACCATGATAGAAAAAGGTATAAAGTAAGACTGAGGACATGTATTCCTCTCATGTAAGGAAAACAAGCCACCAAAGCTTCAAAGATGCACTTCCTTGCCTCATCTTGTACAGATGAGGTCTATCTCAAGTTTTTTTTTTTTTTTTACTTGGTCATTTAACAACGCTGTATCAACTACTGGGTTATATAGCATTGATGAAATTGGTGATAGTAAGATGGTATTTGGTGAGATGAGGTCGAGGATTCGCCATAGATTACCTGACATTCGTCTTATGGTTGAGGAAAACCTCGAAATATTTCTCTTTTGATACCCATTTCAGTCCTTCTAGATACACCCTGCACCTTTGAAAAATTCCCTAAACACATTAACACCAGGCACACAAATATTTCACCAAAAGAAATTACTCTTGCAGCTTTCTCTGAATCCCCAACCATCCCTCCGAAAAAAATTACGTCGTAAAATTCAATTTTAAACTGATTGAAAAGTTTAAAATGCTGCAACCATTACAAAATAACATGGGACATGGCCAATGTTAAAGGACGAAATCACAGTAAAGCCATAAGCATTTCTGAAAGGACAGTATTTATTGCACGTAATAGTCTAGAATGAACACAGAGGAAAAAGAAGGTCATAAACCATCTTTCGTCATGGGAAATCCCTCAAGAGGAAGTACTACAGCTCATAATAAAAAAAAAGTGCGACAACAATGCATAAATGTTTAAATAAGTCGTTACATTAGACATAATGATATTTCATGAAGTGATGTGGTTCATTTTGCCAGTTAGTGTATTATGTAAGCTGTGGTTCAAAAGTGGAATGGCATGAAAGGCAGTGAGGCAGAAGATCAATTGGTAAAATGAGGAAGTGAAATTCTACTGATGTTCCCAGAAAGAGTGCCTGAGAATTTGCTTCATTTTTCATACAATGGTTAACGACAAGCAAATAAAAATAAAATAGAATAAAAAAAAAAACTGGAAAAACAAACCATTTACCATTCCTGACAGTTCCCAAATAGAAGGTATTGTTTGTTGCAACTTATAGCAATTATGATGGTAACATATGTCATCTTTTCAATATCATTCAACCAAGTGATTCACATTTCAGAACAGGAAGTGATATGGTGATTTCACATTTCAAGTGAATGAATTCAATTTTGGAGGTCAGTTAAATGAAGTTTTTCTACTATTTTCGTCATTCCCTCTAAGCAAAATATGTTGATATATTACATTCAACAAACTTTGATCTTATCACCCATATAAATCGTCATTCTATAACAGTTATTCTGGATAACCATTATATCACAATAGAAATAAATAAAATATTTGAATTATTCTGTATAAACAAAGATTTGTTCTACAAGAGATGTTGTTTCTGAAAGTACCAATTAATAATGGATGATATCAGTACATGCCATGTGATTTCAGTATATATAATCATACAACGCATTATTGTATTACATAAGAAATTAATTTATCAAATAATTTTGATGCTGAAGGAAATGTTTTGAAGATGAACTGACTTTTATTACAGACAATTCCCGTAACTAATTCTGGCAAAAAGAGTAAAACTATTTAAAATGGAAAGAAGATATCCTTTTTGAAAACATTTTAAATTTATCATAGGTATATGCAAATTCTTACATCTGATATTTAATGTTATTAAATCCAGAGAAACATGAAATTTTATTGTTACAATTTATCTGCCCTACCAACTGTTTTTACCACAAAATCAGGACTTTAAACTTGATGTCAAACATCAGTCTGAAGATGATGCAAATATCATTTGCCTGCTAAACTGAAGAATAGGTATGGTGTAGAAGCTTTCTACTGTAGTGTTACGATAATAACAAAGTACACAATGTCACCAACATATTGGCATGACATTCACCTGTGCCATCCTTACCAGAAGAAATTGGGCTTCTTTTTCTCTGCCTCCCTCGTCCTCCTCAACAACCTTACTGAGAAGTAGTGCCACTGTTAGTGACAAGATTTGGTAAGGTTTGGTGGGGAGGCAGTTTGTCAATTAGATGCACTGTCAATGATGAGGTTAGGTAAGGTTTCATGAGGTGATAGACTAGTGACAAGTGCTTTGGCAAAAATGACACAAGTGAATGTGAGGACCATTCATATTTATTCATTTCACTGTGATAAAGTGTTATTATAAAGGTAAAAGGTAAAGGTATCCCCGTAACATGCCATGAAGGCACTTGGGGGGCATGGAGGTAGAGCCCCATGCTTTCCATGACCTCGGCACTAGAATGAGGTGGTGTGGTCGGCACCACGCTCTGACCGCCTTTTACCCCCGGGAAAGACCCGGTACTCAATTTTATAGGAGGCTGAGTGAACCTCGGGGCCGTTCTGAAAGTTTGGTAACGAGAAAAAATCCTGTCACCACCTGGGATCGAACCCCGGACCTTCCAGTCCGTAGCCAGCTGCTCTACCAACTGAGCTACCCGGCCGCCCGATAAAGTGTTATTATAAATTTGAAAACTTGCATTTTCTTTCAGTGCATTAAAAAATTCGCCATTATATTCGCTAAACCTCGCACTTGACCAATGCAATTCTTAAAGAATATAGTCATGAATTTTATTAGCAACATAATCCATCTCTTTTGTTTGACATGGCTCGGTATAGACCAGTCACTAGTGGCAAGCATAGCCGACACTGCTGTACCACACGCGGTATCTAGTGTTTCATTTACCTAATAATGAGTCACATATTCAATTGCAGACAAAAGAATAATATTTGCCTAGAGCATTGATGTCAAAGCAAGCGCGTTTTTCTGACCTTGACATAGTGTGCGGGCATCAAGCGCTAGGTAAGGAAGGAGGAAGGATTTTTATTTAATTGAATAATCAGCCTATTGGATTAAGAAAACAGTGGTGAACAAGCTTAAAACGGAACGTGAAATTTTATATCGTTATTTTTATCTGCTTTCTTTCTGTTTGATATTATCTATATTGTCTATAAAATAAAAGTACTAACACCAATTTCTTAATATTGCAGTTGTATTTTAAATGTTAATAACATAATAAAGAGTTAAGAAGGAATATCCACATAAATTCTATAGCAGTACAACTATACTGTACTAAGTGAATGAAACATATCATTCATAAAGAAAGTGATAGCCCAAAAAAGAGATTGAGTAAGACATGATAAGTTGGAATTGATATTGATGGTATTTTTAGCCTTATAAAAGTAATCAATAAACTAATCAAAACAATATTATAGTACAAAGCAAAGTTACCTAGGTATATGTTTTAACTGTAACTAATATTACATAACAAAACTCTTATCGCATTATGCTTTTAAGGTGATATTGGTGCGCAACTTCCTATCATCAGAATATTAAATTATTTTCTCGAATTCTGCTCAAGCTATAGAGCTATGTTTTTACAACACATAGGCACATTTTTTTTATGATGTAACAGTAATTGCTTTGTTAATTAATTTCGTTACAATGTTCATGTGAATATTTTCAAAATTTTCAATACACTGTCTTCAGTAATACGTATTTATGATAAATTATATTTACGAAAACATTATTTCAGTACCTGTTACGCTATTAAATAAATATATCTGAAAATTTTACTTTTGTATAAAAAAGTTAAGAAATTATTCCTTTTGAATAAAAAATCAAGCTTGTAAAAAATTATCATTAAAATTAAAACTTACATTCTTACAATGCACTTCTACTTCTCAGACAAATCTAAAAATTAACATTTAATAAGTTCTCTTCCCTTTATCTATTGAATCAGTGCTGGTCATCTCGTATATAGCTCGACCAAGCGGCATATAGGCTACTACCTCTTTCGTCTGTCTCTTTCCTTTCTGCTGTAAAGCGCTCAGGCTCTCCTGAGCTCTGAAGCGCATGCTTGCGCCTATGGGCATCAGTTGACGTGACTGGTCTAGAGCAATTAAAATTCAGTGGCAGAACTAATGAGCTTCCCAAACATGTAAAATATTATGGCAACAAATCAATAACAGAAATCAAAGAAAAATTCCAATTATGAGGATACAGTAACAAAGACTTCTGCAGTTCTAAATGTATGTATATCAATCAGATCACATATTCTGAAAAAATGTTAACAAAGAAGCTGGTCATCAGAATGTGTTTATGCAACCATACCGTACATGTACTGTACATAACAATAATATAGTCGACTCCAAATGTAATTAACCTCGAATTAACAATATAACAAATATGAGTGCAATCGAAAACACGTGACTGAGTTTGATTAAGGTTCAATCCATTTTGGTGCATACCTATTTGTATAAGTCTCGTTTTCTGTCAGTTATTGCCAATATGAGTCATAGAATACCTCTGACTTTCATTGTATAATGCATAAAGGAAAAAGAGGGATGTAACTTTAGATGGTGTTCAGATTGGTTGGTTGAAAATAAAGTGGACCCAATTATCAGTGTTGAAACCTAAGATGTCTCATGTTATAGTCGCAATGCTGTAATTCCCGGCGTGACTCCTCCTCTTTGCTTACATCTTAGGAAGTGAAGGCTCTATAAAGTCTAAGTAGGTAGTATCATTTGCCATTTTTGTTCTTTCGTTGCCGAGCTACCATACGAGGAATCTATTTGCCACACAGTTAAACATTATCATGTTGTAGCTCCTATGATAATAAATCAAACACACTGTAATTCAGCAAATAATTGAGCGGCAAATAACGTCGTGTGCTTTCTGCAAACGCCAATGAAAGAGCCAAAATGGCGGGCGATTATATTAAGTATTTATCGAGCCTTAAGAAATGAATAACGTCTTCATCAGCAAATCACAAGACGCACACGTTTAAATGTAGCCGACCTGCAACGCAATTGGCTGCCAGAAATTAGAGCGACGGGACTATAGTGAATACATTGGTACTTTTATCATTGAATTTGATGCATACAACAAACGTGCTATTAAGCCTTACAATGAACATTTCTGAGGTTTACGGAAAATTATGACCTGGAAGTAATATAAAAATAAAAAGTAGCTAATGTCTGATGTGTTCTCTTCTTGTGTAACATCTGCTCCTCCTGTGGAAACATAAGTGAACCTAGGAAACTGGCCTTCATTCCTTGACTACTTAAGGTACCTATATAATTTAATATTTAAACATTATTTCACTGATTCTTTTATTAATATTATACTTAATATGATTCAGATGTTCCTTACAAACTCATTCTCTTAGTCCACAGAACGGCAGAAATACTTTCCTTCTCCCCTTAAGTGGCAAGTAAATTGATATAAGGATGTAGCGCACCATGCTTTACTAGGTGTTTCCTGATATTATGGCGATGGATCTATTTTGCACTGACAATGATGGCTAATGAGGAAATGGTGAATGATGTGGAACGAAATTACTAAAAAAAAAAAAAAACTGCTCCAACACTGTCTTTGTTCACCACAAAATCCACATGGACTCATCAAAAACTGAACTCAGATTTTTGGTTTGAGAAATCCATGGATTAATAACAGATCTTTATTTCAGAATTATCGTATGTAATGAGTACAAACTGGACTAATGGAAGCATGCTGTGATTACATAAATAACACCGATTTTAATATATCAGATCTTTAAATACCAGGCAAGACATTTGCATTTATGGAAAACCACATTTCCTTTCCCAAATAAGTTTCTTTTCAACATATCCTTTTTAATTACAGTAGAACCTCTATTATCCATGGTAATGAAGGTGCTGGACTAAACAGTTAATCGAAAAATCGGATAATCCATACCATAAAATATATTCATAAATTAAGTGTATAATACACAATTTCGTAATTTCCTTCGTGGTCTTGTGTTTAACTGTGCTATGTAGTGAATCAGGAGTTCATTAAAAGTTTGGTTGTCAACGAAGGATTCTTTAGGGCCAAGGGTTGAAGGTTGATGATTGTCTGCGGAAAGATAGAAGTCTCATGCTGTAGATTTACATACTTTATACATTTGATCTTTTTTTTTTTTTGGGGGGGGGGGTTAAATCGCATACAGTTCTAATGCCAATCTCCTAATCAGAAGCAACATTAACCACAGTTTCTTCTTTCCTAAACTTCTAAATTATTTGTAATTTTTTTTTCGATAATTAACACAATAAGTTTCCTTTTAACAACTGTGGAAGACATTTTGCATAGAAGTTACCTGTATACAGTATGGCTACTCGAATTTTAAGGATAAGGATTGAATTGTTCACGAGTTTGTAGAAATTCTTGGGGCAATTTCTTTGGAAGCAAGTAGTGATTACTTTACAAGTAACTATTTCTGTTGCTGACAGCGAAGTATTTCTACTACATACTTTGTAGTAAGAGTTAAGACTTGTAATAACCTATGTAGAAAAACTATGTAGAAACATAACGTATAGTACTTCATATATTTTTCTGCAGCAAAAGAAAAAAAAAAAATAAGAGCTAGAAAAAAGTGGATAACCCGACAATCGGTTAATAGGATAACAGATAATCGGGGTTCTACTGTATAGAGAAAAATCATACACACTTCGATTATTTTCTAGATTTAGAGATTATGTTATTCACCATCTGGTCTATGAAACAGCAGATTCATTGTCAGTTTCTACAATTTTTAACAATGTAGGAAGAAATAAATACATAAATAAAATTCGAGAAAACCTAAGTTTCAATATTACTAATGTGTTGCAAAAACGACTATTTCCTTCCTGAATTATAAGTCCAGTTTCATTATGACACTACTGTGTGTTCACAAACACTGCATCTTCATTATTTCTTCGTGTGATATTCCTTGAAACAGTTCTTTGCAGCTAACATACAGAGTCCAACTCTACATGACTGACAACTCCATCTGGTCCGATGTGGCATGGCTGCTGTACTACAGTGAGCACATCGACGTGATTTTCCCTTCACAGGCATATGTTCTGCTTGATCAAATCTTTTTTCTGGATCAACATAAGGCTTCAATTTCTTTTTAGGTTTAATCTGATCAGAGAAATGCCCTGATAAAGGCGGCATCAAAGATAAACTACTAGAACTCAAAGAGTTAAAATCTTTCATTGTGTGATAAATCTGAAAACATGGGAATAAACACAAGGGCACTTCACACTGTTCACAGTAATGAGTAGTTTCTTGTTTGGTCTTGTTTGCTAGACACATCACACAAGTTTTACATACACGTACTTGAGTATGTGATGGCGTATATGATGATGGATAATGTAGTGACGTTGTTGTTGTTAAAGGAAATTCAGTAGAGCTTCTTCCAAGATGATCTGATGTATCAGACCTCTTCTCAGCAGGTGATGACATCTCCTTCATCCTGAAAGTAAGTTGTGAGTCTTGGTACAATGTGCTTGTTCAATGCCAAGTACATGGCAAAATTTTATACATTACGTCATGTGCCATTTCACCAATATTCCTCTGATCAAAATAACTTCCATTCTTTTCTTGTATCACACATTTTTTGTCTTCTCTTGAACAAATGATGTAATATCCAGACATATTTAAAATAAATCTGTGTTACAACTTCTTTACATAAAATCTTCATTATTCTCCTCTATTCCATTATATTACATTGCAAATGTTAAATTGTATCGGAAAAGAAACGAGTACAATTTTAGGACTGACATTCGGCACAACATGTTTTTTTATAATTTGCAGTAATTACAAAATACAACTTCTTTTGTGATCATTACAATCATTATGCGGATGCTTTAGCAAAGAAGGGCAGCACTGCTACTTACATTCCTGTTACTAAATCTGCGTATTACTCTGTGAAAAGATTTATTAAATCTACATACTTAGACTTCAACAAACAAAATTTGATAACACAATCTCAAGGGAAAAAATGGAACTCTCTTCATCATAATCCACAGTTAATTCCCGATTTACACACAAATCGTCTGTAGTTTATTTATTGGCAACAGGCCAAACACCCGCATAGAATTGGAATATATCAGTCCCCTAACTGCCCATTGTGCAACTCAAACCAAGAAATGGCTTAGGAACACCTCAAAATCTGTACTTCAGTGGCTGACCATGACAATATCTTTGAAAAATATTGGAGTGCAAGAGGTCGAATGACTTTATTGCCAAATGTCTGGCATTATAAAACAACAACAAACATCAGCATCATCATCATCATCATCATCATCATCATAAATTTAAACTATTCCATTCTAACTTCGTGACATGATTGTAACTTCGTTCAGTGTCAATTGATGTTCTATGTTGTCTCAAATGAATGCCGACTTCGTCATAACTTTACATCATCACAGGCACCCCACCATGTGACCATTTAGTGTCAGACTAAAAAAGCCTAAATAAAGTTTTTGAGTAAATCCCACAGGAGTATGAAAATCTCAAAGAATACAACAATTGTCAGTCATGACTTATAGTTAAGGCACAGCTTTAATGCTGCATGGAAACCCCAGTAATAATTCGTTCTTCCTTATGGTAAAAGGGCAAAGGTGTTTGTCCACTATCATTTAATATCCTATGTTGCTCTGAGCAGAGGACCAGAGCTGTGTTAACATCATGTCACCAGAGGGCCATTATTTATTAATTTAATGTGCAAGTAGAGAAAAAAAGCCCAGAATCATGATTAAAAATCTGAAAGAAGAAATCAATTATAAAAAGGGCACATGCACGAACACAACACGTGTTCACCGAAAATTTCAATAAATAATTCCTTCCCATGTGGATGACCAACAGTATTAAAATCCTTCACGAAGAGCCGATCAGCAGGCAAACATGCTACCACCTGAGGCTATACCAGTGACCTCCCAATCTTAAAGATACTGTTGTTTAAGAACTGTTTGCCAAATTATGACTATAGAAAGTCATGAAAGAATACTAGGTTAGTATAAATTAGTTCATTTATACGTTTTTATGGGGGTCTGAAGAAAAGAATGTACAAGTGAGAAAAATGTATAACTGAAATGGCATTTAATAACATCTGAAACGGCATTTTAAAAACATGTGATTACTTTTACAAAAAAGTCAGTTATTTTGGACTGCTTGTTATTGTTGATTCCTAAGGAATAAATAATTCCTTCAAATTGTAATAACCATTTCATAATTTATTCAATTACATCAAAATATTTTCAGTTTAGAGTGGTGTTTGGGTAGTTGTATTCAGTGCAGTCACAGCTTTGGTGCTGAGTCCTCATGCTTTAAAATATTCCATTTCTTCTCTTTGCATTACAAGTCACGAGGTGCGAGTTCTCTCACATACTCGTACTTCTCTACCCTCTCTGAATGCTTTCTTCCACTCGAGAATAATCACTTTACTTTAGCTAGCATATGCTGAGACAAGCATGTGCAATTTCGAATTTCAAGTAATTTCAAAGCAGGCCACATCTTAACAATTTACAATCTACATTTTCACGACAATTCTAATTTCGAGCAAAATTGATTAAAATTGTATGACATTTCATACCTCCTGGGGTTTAAAATATGATCGTATAAGTGTAGAAAACGAATAAACAAAAAACATATATCAGAAATAAATAAACATGGGAAGTACAGGAATTTTGCAAGAATATTAAAAGAAGGAGAAGAAGAAGAAGAAGAAGAAGAAGAAGAAGAAGAAGAAGAAGAAGTGTGAAAAATGCATAAGTGTAAATGGTATAAAAGAAGTTTTTCAAATTTTAAGAGAACGTTACCACAAGCCTTGTCCCCAATTTAACAGGAGATTTTCAATAAATCTAAATTATGAAAATAATTATGTATTGATATATATTGAAAATTGTTATTAAAATTAGGACCGGAACAAAAAAAAAAATATATTTAATGTACTAAGCACTTTTCCTTCAATTGGCTGTGTTAAATTCAGGTCAGTATATGTAACAATAACGTGTAAAAAAATCAAGTGCCTACTACTAGCAGTTTCTGAGAAAAGTTACATGAAAAATAGTGATTTTAACATAGCCGAGATAGGACGTACCGGATTCCCTTAACAAACAATTAAAATTCAATTAGTTAGACATGTATCAGAACTTGCTGTCCTATCTTCAGTAGGTTTCTGAAATACGGAAAAAAAAAAAAAAAACCATTGTAATATAAATGTCTTGAAGTATTTCATAGTTTTTTTTTCATTTTCTTCGTATTCCAGAAAGCTACTGAAAATAGGACAGCAAGCTCCGAAACATGTCTAGCTAATTGAATTTTAATTGTTTGTTATTTTAACATTACTACTACAGATATGTTTATTGTAAAATCATTGAAAATGTTCCCTTTCATAATGATTATGTGTTTAAATTTATCTTAATTAAAATATACCTCCAAAGAAATTCTAAAATGACATTTTGTCCCTTAAAAGTGTTAATAAAATGCTAATGAACAA